>NC_071354.1:81539821-81841904 GCF_943734655.1 Sabethes cyaneus
AAATCGACCAAATTCTCATCTATAACCGATTTTTCTCACCAAGAACTACGCTCTACCTTCGTCTGTGGAGCTAGATGCTTCAACCCTCGAAGTTGGATGTGGCAGGATTTGCTCGGTTTTCAATGAGGTCGCACGTGTCCAACGATGGGAGGAGAATGCTGAGTGTCGTTAAGACGTCCGTCGATTGGAGAATCCCCAGGAGGAAAGGGCCTTTGCCGAATAACTTGAATCCCGAGCCTCGGAGTTGCCACCTGGTGGAACCGTCGAGAAGCAGACCGGCATCAAGAACGCCTTTATCACGACTAGTGATGAAACCCGCGGAAAAGTGCGCATCGGCCGGAGGGAGTGGATTTCGAATGTAACTTGTAGGAAGATTGATGAGTGGAGAGAGGCGAAAGTCGACTTTGGACGAACGCGTTCCAGATCTGCTAAGACAGCTGCCCGTCAACGGTACACCTAACTATGGAAGCCTGTTAAACGAGCTTATAGGCGGGTCTAGAGAGCCTAAACTAACTCCCTAGCCGAACAAGGAGAAACCGCCACCGCCGGTGGTGGTGATATCCGTTTGTTGTATAATATTTCTCGCCGGCTTAGGTGTGCTAGGATGAATACGGAGCGACGGACTGAACATTTTGAACAACTCCACCGAGTTGCGAATGTCAGAGACCAACCAAACCAACAGCGCATGAGGCCAACAATTCGTCGTATTAATCGCGTCAACTCTGAGGCGCCATCACTGAATGAAATTGAAGCAGCCGACTAAGGTATAAATATCAATAGAGGACCAGGGATGGACTGGATTTCAGCCGAGATGCTCAAAACTGACCCATCTTTGTGAGCCCACATGATGCATCAGCTAGTCAGCAATATGTGGGAAACCGCAGCTTTTCCGGTGGACTAGATGCAGTGCATATTGGTCAAAGTCCCTGAAAAATGAGACCTAACTGAATGCGGTAACTGGCATGGCATCACGTTGCTCTGTGTTACCCTCAATGTACTCTGTAAGGTAATCCTCAACCGGATTTAAGGCAAGATCGATGCCTCTTTTTGGCGGTAGCAACCAGAATTCCGTGCTCTCCCATCACGTGTGGACTATACCATATCACTCCGCATTACATTGGAGCATATCGACAAATTTCTGGACTCTCTACTACTGGTGTTCGTTGAGGAGTTCCAGATAAGCAAGTCCATCTCATCGAGGCTCAGTACGAGGCGTTCTCGTGCAAGGTTTTGCACAACGGCGTCTTGTCCGACCCTGTAAGGGTTACTGCTGGCGTGAGACAGGGCTGCATTTGACATGGTTTACCACGAAATAGTATATTTCGTGTTATGGTCAACCGTGAATTGGGTTTCCGCGAAATATTTCCGCGGTATTCGGCAAAATGTATAAAAAAAATCAGTAGAATCTAGCCATTCGATTCTTTTAACAGCTTTTTCAAGCGAACTTGAGACTATTGAGTACCAAACCCTAAACCCTCTAGCCAGAGGACACGATTGGACGCAGTGCGGAGGAATCGCGCGCAAATTCCAGCGTTATGGGATATTATCCCCACTACACAAATCAGTTACTATTTGACCAAATTTCTGGCATACAACTGGAAGATAAAGTTACCTTTGGTCACTTATTTGGCAAGCTACATGCCAATATTTTGATGAATCGATCTCTTTGATGACCTTGAATATTCCGGTAAGCGGAGAGCCATGCGGACAGACTTCCGGAACTGATGACGTGGCCAAATGATGAAGCGAACCCGATGTTATCGTCTGTTACCAACAAGCGCTCTCTAATTCGCAAAATTTATTGTGGTGATTATGATTGTATCTACGCATGGGACACGCAAAGTATCATTGACTCGTATTTTCATCGAACGATTCATTTGTTAGTTACGAATGTGTGAAAAATTTATACGTAATTCGAATTTTTAGTTATTGTATTATTGTTTTATTGTTTTACAACCCATCTGACTTAAAGTCTTAATGAACTACTATTAACACCAATAATAATCTACGACAATTGTATTGTCACCAAACGCTTGAAATTATTCAACGGTTCACCGAATTCAAAATATTCCTCTACTTGATTGAAAGTTTTTATACACGATGCCACTGGTTCATTGCGGCCAAATTCAGTGTGATGAAATCGGTTAGTCAGCAGTGACGTCGGTCTCAGAGTCCTTTGAGATGCGCGGAAATTTAGAAGCGACAGCAACTTTGGGCAATCAATCTCGCCATTCAGCAGTTTGGCCACGAACAACGCCTGTTGCACCTT
This sequence comes from Sabethes cyaneus, assembly GCF_943734655.1. Taxonomy (NCBI): domain Eukaryota; kingdom Metazoa; phylum Arthropoda; class Insecta; order Diptera; family Culicidae; genus Sabethes; species Sabethes cyaneus. The sequence continues at coordinate 81,542,091 of NC_071354.1, forward strand.
ACGCCAACACTCAAGTGTATCGAGACCAAGCAAACGACAGCGGTCAGGATATGGAGGTAAGTTATCTGGATCACGCCAAGGCAGGTTCCGTAGGGCCAATCGTATAAACCTTCTTTGCACTCGTTCAATTCGAAGGTTCCAATAGAGCTGGTGCGGTGTCCAAATTAGACAAGCGTTTTCAAGAATCGGACGGACTAACGCGCAATAGAGTGCAATAGAGTTAAATCGGATTTGAAAAGTTAAGTTTCTGCCTTACAATATTATTTTTAACTTTCTGCTGTGCATTGGTAGTTTGCCACCATGACACTGAGAAAAGTTAGTAATAATAGCTCAATAAGGTTAGGTAAAGTGTAAATTGCTATAAAACAATGAAACGCTTTCAGAATGGCCTGAACAAAACCGAACAAGCCGAGAAACGATACGAACACCTCGTTCCTCCGGCAAATCCGGCGGTGCTACCCACTGCTCTTTCCAACCACCCACATTGATGACCATCATATATCGAGAAACATTCGCACATATGGACAAATTTCGCAACGAATTTCGGCTCTACTTCAAGGTCTTCTAATTTATCGCCTTGCCGTTTCTCACACATGAATATGCGTCTACTAAGAAGCGGCGAATCGTAAGTTATTGCACACGCATGTGTGCGGGATACATTAAATATTAACGCGATCACGAGGAACCATGTTCGATAGTGTGTTTTTTTTATTATTCGCGAATACATTTGCCGCACAATATTTTTACAGCGTCGTCTGTTGGACAGGGAGCGAGAAACTAGTGTATGCGTATAGCGTAAATAAAAGGCTGCGGGCATTCAGCTGTGTTGCAAAGCAGCAATTCGCTCGGCCGAACCTCTCTGCCGCCAGCCACCGATTCCGCTGTTTCCGTGCCCGGTTTGCCACTTGAATCCACTCATCATAGCTACAAGGTTTTTAAATTCGACGCCTGGCAATCGACAAAAATGTGCGTCTCTTTCCGTGGTGGCCTTCATCCTGGCCATCGCCCGACAACTCGCTTCTCGAACTGATGGGGTAGGTCGCATATTGTCGATCGCTGTTTCCTCACTGGTAGAGCACAATTCCACTGAGCTAGGAAAAGTTAGGACCAAACGTCGAATTATTTACTGCTATTTCATGGCCAGTTTCGCCAAGTTACAAACAGAAACAGGTTCATTTTGGCCGCTTTGTTTTCATAGCAAACCCATGCTGCAGCTCCTGGCTTAAATATTCTCGGCCATGATGGGAGGCAGTGAACAAGCGAAATTTATTCTTCTTCTCTGGAGTAAAATTCTGCATCTAAACAAAAAATGTTCTTTTCCGCACCGAAACCAGGATGGAAGATCGCTGCAGGCCGCTAAATTTCTCCCCTTGGCTGTTTTGAAATGTTGCCAAAATTTACTAGCGAAACTCGGTGATACATGGAGCAACTGAACCTGAAGAAATGACTTACTTATCCGGATGACTTCTTGCTCTTTGGCAAATTAAGTTTTTGCAACGGCATTGTGAGTTGTCGGTTCTATCTTCGCTGACACTTGAACCGGAAAAGATGCCACAAAGCGGAAGAAGTGTCGTCCAGTAAGTGGTTAGGAGAGCACCATGCTTTGGCAGTTGGGATAGAGCTTAAAATTGAAACCAGGATGAATTGCGAAGTTTGGTTCGGTCCTTTTTACGTCATATGATAAGGAAGCGAAGGGGTATAGAAATATGAAAGCAAGCGTAAGGATATGAAAATAGAATTACGCTTGATTTAATTACGTAATCGATATCCTGAACAATTTTAGATACAATTTTGGGTAAATAACAATTTTCTAGCTCATATGTTTGTTTTACAAACAGTGCATCGTATATAAGTTACGTAAAGTTTGAAAATTCTTTACCCTAAACATATATGCATCACGGATGTTTATCACAGGAGAGAGAGATTCCAAATTTTATGTATTACAGTCGAGTAAAATGAGACTTTTTACACTCCTGGTTTCTTGTGGAAAATTGTTTCAATATCATCAATATCAACAATGCGTTTCCATCGTTTCCATCCTCGTGAAACGGTAAACGTAGTTCTAATTTGGTCACGAGTTCACTATACTATACGATTTTCATAGTATTGTGGTTTAGGTACGATACACCCGCCCGGTGGCAACAGTCTTTGGCCGGACTTTGACGTGCTCTAGTGACCTACTCTGGTTTAGGAAAGTGGTGCTTAAGTCATTAGAGTTTAGTAAACTTCCACAGAGTACCGAATACACCGAATACGAACGATTGAGTCGGGAGGAACGACAGGCGAAATTACAGGTGCTTACGCTGAATATACTCCCCAAACTAAAGAACTTAGTCGCTAGGTCCCAGGTTGAAAGCGATAGCACCGATTCAGTTCACATGTTCTTAAATACTGCTTATTTCAGTACGTCGATCTGGGGGAATGCACATTTAGTTGGATCTATATAAATATTCTCGCGGGTGGGAACAGTGATCAGGACTTCTCCTCCTCTCCGCTTTTTTGTATTGTTTGTAGGGTTTTTTTCCCCGTGTTGGGGACTTACCACCGCGACCATTATTTTGATCTATTGTGGTGTGTCCTCTTTTAATTTATGCCATGTCGTATCAGTGAGCTATCAAAGTTTGATGAGCCATAGTGCAACACAGTCGCACAACAAATGTTCGGAGCTTTCAATTTCATGATTACAAAAGCGACAGTTAGCTTCATTAAGTTTACCGATGAGTTTCAGGTGGTACTTACAAGGACAATGTCCTGTTATCAAACCGGTGTATGTGCTCAAGTCGGATTTTGAAAGGTTTAATAGTTTTTGTGATTGAAGAGCATTTGGCTCTATAAAACGTTTCGATTGCCGGGCATTCGCGGTAATATTCCAGTTAGACTGTGCCTTTAGTTTTTCCAAATTCCTAAGTTCCATTTTGAGGGCACATGAAGATAGTCCAAAAAAGGATTCGGGTCCTATGAACTGCATGGATGACCCCTTCTTTGCCAATTGATCAGCAGTTTCGTTCCCTTTGATTCCGCAGTGACCAGGAACCCAATAGAGGTTGACCATATTGCGACAGGAAAGTTTTCCTAACAGTTTTATGCATTCCCACACCAGTTTAGAAGTGTGAGTTTTTGATTTTAAAGCATTCAATGCTGCTTGACTATCCGAGCAAATACAGATATTTGCATTTTTGTAGTTTCTTTTTATGCAGATAGATACACACTCTAGTATTGCATATATTTCTGCTTGAAATACAGTGGGATGTTTTCCCATTGAAACTGAAACGTTAATCCCTGGGCCTGTTATACCAGCACCTGCCATGTTATTTTGTCTTGATCCGTCTGTGTAGAACACCAGTGATCCTGAGCGAAAGTTAGGTTCTCTGGCATTCCAATCAGAACGCGTAAAATCAAGAACACGAAATTTGTGATCGAAGTAGTTACGCTTAGGCATATGGTCTTCGTTCATTAATATTAAGGGATTTATGGAAAACTCTTTGAGAATACTCAAGTGTCCAACGAGATCCCCATCGAAGAACCTCATGGATCGCTTGAGCCTCAAAGCACTTTTCATGGCATCCAATTGGATGAATTGATGTAGAGGAAGAAGATTGAGTAGAGCTTCTAAGGCTTTAGAGGGAGTGCTACTCATAGCTCCTGTTATGGAGATGGTAGCAAGCCTTTGTAACTTGTTCAACTTAATTTGAGCCGTTTTTTGTTTTGTTTTCGGCCACCAGATAAGCGATGCATAAGTGATTCTACGTTTAACTATTGCTGAGTATATCCAGTAAATCATATTTGGTTTAAGACCCCATTTTTTACCGAAGGTTCTTTTACAGACCCAAAAAGCATTTATTGCTTTACTTGTTTGTTGTTCGATATGTGTGTTCCAACAAAGTTGTTTATCTAAGGTAACGCCCAAATACTTGACATCTGTGGATAGAGACAACTTTACGTCTCCTAGTTTTAAATCGGTGAAAGACACTTTGCGTCTTTTAGTAAATGGCACAATTGTTGTTTTCGTAGGATTTATGCTCAATCCCTCGCATTTGCACCATGATAATGTGAAGTTTAATGCGCTTTGCATTCTATCAGAGATGATAGTATCGTACTTTCCGCGGACTATGATAACAATATCATCCGCAAGTCCGATTGTTTCAAATCCTTTATGCTTCAGTTTAACGAGAAGATAATCAACTACTAGAGACACCCCCTTGAGGACAGCCTTTGACAGCTATTACTTTTACTTCTGTGTCTCCAAGATTAGCTGATATTTCCCTGTTTGATATCATTTCCACAACCCAATCGATTATACTTACATTGAAGCCACGATTTCTCATGGCATTCTTCATCGATAGGAAAGATGCATTATCAAAAGCGCCTTCAATATCAAGACATGACGCTAAAAGAATTTCTTTGGTAGCGAAAGATTTTTCAATTTTTGTTACAAGAGTGTTACAAGAGCTGTTATTGTTGATTTGCCTGCTTGATAAGCAAATTGCTCTTTGGTTAGTGGATTTTTAGGAAGTATTTCAGATTTAACATACTCATCGATCAGTTTTTCCATTAATTTCAAGAAAATTGACGAGAGACTAATTGGTCTGAATGATTTGGGAGAGGACTTATCTTTTTTATTAGCTTTTGGTATAAATATTGCCCTGACTTTCCTCCACATTTTTGGAATATATCCCAATACAAAACTTGACCTAAATAGTTTTTCTAAAGCGGGAATTATTACCGGTTTGCACTTTTGAATAAGTGCCGGAAAAATTCCATCTGGACCAGGTGATTTGAATGGACTGAAAGTGTTTGTAGGGTTACGATCGGTGCGATAGATAACAAAGCCATTACCAAAAAGTTACGAACAGTATAGGCAAACAGTCGTCAAGCCATGTCAGTTTTATTGTACTCTCATAGCGGTTTTCATGACCAATTTTGGTCTTAAATGCCATCATAAGAGCGTAATAAAACCCAATTTGTTACTTGGGTAGTATTGGCCGCTCAAAGACGGCAAGGGCGCGTATGTTCTCCGTGAAAAACACTTCAAGCTTCAAGTACATAAAGAACTACCGGTCTGATAAGGCTTCTTCGACGTAGCGTTTTGCAAAAGGTAAAAGTAAAGCTTTACGTTTTGTTTTACTTTACTTTCGTCGCATCACCCTTTCAAGAGCGATGTTGAACAACATTGTACTATCCGTACTCTACCCTAGCCATACACATCATCATGTAAATAAATATTATGCAACAGGTCAAAACAAAACAGACAACTCCGACCGTATTGAGACACACGGCGGGCACCGAACGCAAGCACCAGCGCCATACATACACTTCACAAGTGCACGCATTCTGCTGAGCTGGCTCTCCGCCCTGTCGGTGGCCTATGTGACTCGGTGTAAGGATTCGAATTACAATTCCAGAACCAAATGTATCGAACAAAGAATCTTTCTGTCCCAGTAGTCTATCTCTTTTTAGCTTTAAGAATGCATTTAGAATAAGGAAAATATCGATATGCATTACCGATATTTTCCACCAAAATTTAACTATAAAAGCAAACCCTTCAAATAATAAAGCAAGCCATTTCGACTTCAGACTTTATGCATTCAATGCGACCCCAATCGGGCTATCGCCAACTGAAGAACTAAGTCCCTCAAGCAACCCCGAGATCCGTTGATCTACCACGGGCTATTGCTAAAGTCAAATAGCTAGAGTAAATCTCGATAAACCGTCCGCTTCGGTAAATGTAAACCAAGTAGTGAATAGTGTACTTTATAACATGCAGGATAAGCCGTCACCTGTTCTCAACCCTAACCGTGTCTCAAATGGACTCGAGAGTGTTCCCGAGGTGTGCACGAAACACATCACTCTGATCAGTCGCGACAATTTATCCGAAAAACCGTGTACGTATATTATCTGCCTTAACTAGTCTCAACCAACTGTATAGTATGCTCACTATCTATAGTATGAAATAATCCTGCATCCCAAGTGCCAAACTTTTGTATATTAGCAATCTTAATGCTCATAAAACGTATATTAACATTGTTGATGCATAGAAGCATTAACGTAAATCAGCATTAAAGAAAGCAATATATGCGCATATAACGTAACAATATAATGCATTTAGTCAATTGCATTAAAACGAGCCGTAAGTGTTGATGAACGGCTTGTACTTGACTTCTTATTTTCCTATTCTGCGGCCACTATTTGCGCCCTCTTCCATCTGACGGTTGCTGTCTTTTTCTACCCTATTGGTAATGCAGGATAAGTAGCTATGATATGAGAGGGAATATCGCCAAGATTTAAATACGACTAATTTCACCTCACTCAATCACATCCGCTATGGTTTAGATAGCAAAGGTGCAAAGAAACGAATGAGGTTGCATGACTAACTCCCGGTTCGAGCCCTGTCTAGGTGGTAAGATTATTCAGCATTTCCGAAAATGGTTCTGCTGTTTATCCTGCTCCCCTTGAGATGCAGCAAAAAAAATCGCTAGCTTTTTTTTAGTTTTTTAAATACCGACCGAATCTATTTTTATTTACCATAACAAGCAAACGATATGCCATCGATACTTTTTCGATACGTCGATAATGTAGACAAAATGACGTTTCGTTTAAGCCTCAAACAAACACTGATAATGCTTATTGGATGCTTGTGGCGTAGCATTTTGACAACCCGCTATTTCGCCTTTTTAGCATTATGTGAGTTCTACAGAAGCATATAAAGTAAAATATGCTTTTAATCGTATTTCTGTATGCTTATACAATGTTGTCCAAGGACTAGTGTTTAGTGCTTACTGGTTACTTGGGATGTTGTACTCCCGAATTTTTTCCAAGATACAGCAGTCCCCCGAAAAACGCGGTGGGTGGTTGCCCACGACGATTTTTTAGTTGTCCGTTAATCAATAAAGTTGATTTTTGGTACATTGTTAGTATGTAGTATAACCTAGTCAACCACCAAAAATCAACTTTATTGGTTAATGGACAACTAAGATATCGCGATGGGCGTACAGTACCACCCATCGCGTTATTCTGGGGATTGCTGTATATCGACTGTAACGTATTATTTGGATTTATTTTTTTTTCGGCTCATCAGTCATACAAAAATGAAAACGATATATTACTAATTTTCCCTTAACGTTTCGACAATATATTTTGTCATTTTCAAAAGGTCTGTATGGATAGGGTACATGAACTACAATATTACAAATATTATAATCTAACAAAAAAACATCATTGTAAACTCTAGCAGGTTAGTGCAAAAATAACTCTTACTTTACTTTTTACTTTTTCTTCGACAATCCGCTTGGATGACTTGGTATGGAATCCATGCCGAATTCAGGAGCCGTCTCCACATTACTCGGTCTTGGGCTGCCACTCTCCAGTCGCCCTTAACACCCGCTGTTCTAGCATCCTCGTCAACAGCGCTCATCCAACGGGTACGGGGTCTGCCTCGAAGTCGTCGGCCTCTGTCGGGTTCTCTGCTAAATATTATTTGCGCTGCTCTGTCGTCCGACATCCTTGCTACGTGGCCGGCCCATTGTAGTCTGCCATATTTTAATCGCATCTCAATATCCTCGTCTTTGTATACTTGGTACATTTTATGATTCATGCGCCTGCGCCACATTCCTTTGTCTAATATTCCACCAAGAATAGATCGCAGGATCTTACGCTCGAAAACACCAAGATCTCGTCGGGCGCTCTTTTTCAATGTCCACGCTTCGTGGCCGTAGAGTACCACCGGGAGAATTAGCGTGTTATAGAGCGCCAGGTTTGTACGGAGTTGAAGGCTACGGGATCTCAGCTGGCTACGTAATCTGTAGAAGGCCCTGTTGGCAGCCGCTATCCGCCTTTTTACTTCACGGTTCACATCGTTGTCACATGTCACTAACGTACCAACGTCAACAAAATCGTCGACTACTTCAAAAGTATCTCCAGCTATCGCCAACGCCCGAAGGGCTACCACGCTCTCAGCCACGTAGCCATGGGGGGGCCTGGGGGCCTTGGCACCCCCCGAAATGTTTTGGCTTACACTTTTAAAAAAAAATTTGTGCAGGATAACAATACACCAAGTCAAAACTGAAGCACAAGTTTACGAGAGCAAGTGTGAATAATAAAATAACCGACATCGTTTTGTATCTCTCATAGTCTGTGAAAATTGTTAACTATGTAGCTCTCCGTTTGTTCAACGTCGTTCACACTTGTATGCTTCAAATATTCATTCACATTTTGCTTTTGACGTTGTTCGCATTGACAGTCTGCTCAATTACAAGCCGGGACAATTGACTGATTGACTTCCTTCAATAAAGCCGTAGTTCGCAGAGATCTTTGCGATGCTCGAAAATTCATTGAATCATTGGCGTTGTTCAAAATTTTCGCTACAAGCGTTGCCTGTTAAACTTTTTTGCGCCGTTCCACTGTATCCAAACCGAGCAGAAGACAACGTTTACAATAAGGAGGAAGATTCTCTGGGTCTCTCCAAGGCAAATCTCTGAGGGCAATACGGATAAATCGTCTTTGGATGCGTTCGATTCTTTCGAATTCTTTTCGAATCCAGGTGAGTTGGTGTAGTTAGGACGGACTAATGCACAGTATGACGATTTATATCAGTGTGGGTCCTTAAAATCTCTTCCGATTTTGGAGATAAATCCTAGCTTTTAGGATGCTTTGGAAATAATAGCAGAACGGCGAGCGTTAAACATAAGTTTAGAGTCGAGTAATATGCCGAGGTCGCTAACTTGCTCTACCCTACGAAGGGTAATTCTGCTTATATTGCAGTCAAAGGCACAAAATGCGGAAAATGATCGCTTCAATCTACGAGCTGCTTCAACAATCGTCACTGGAGAAAGTGTCGAAATCGACGAGTCCTTCGGGAACTTTCTTCTTCTTCTTCAGCAGCATAGAGCCGGGGTGGCTCGTGCTGTTTCAAGCACTCGTCTCCATTCAATTCGGTCTTGGGCCACTCGTCGCCAATTTTCTAGTCGTCTCAGAAGTCGCAAATCGCATTCGACCTGGTCGAGCCATCGTGCACATTGGGCCTTGTTCCTGGTACCGGTGGGGTTGTTGAAGAGGACTATTTTCGTCGCACTGTCGTCCAGCATCCTTACGACGTGTCCGGCCCTCCGTAGCCTATTAACATTCGCTTGATGTACGATGGGAGTGTCCCCAAGCAGTGCCTGTAGCTCGTGATTCATACACCTCCGCCACTCTCCGCTTTCAGTTTGTACTCCGTCAAATATCGTCCGCAGCACTTTCCGCTCGAACACGGCAAGGGCGCGTATGTCCTCCGTGAGCAGCGTCACGGCTTCAAGTTTATAAAGAACTACCGGTCTAATAAGAGTTTTGTACATTATTAACTTCGTGCGGCGGCGTACGCTTCCTGAACGTAGCGTTTTACGAAGGGCAAAGTAGGCCCGATTTCCCACTTGGATGCGCCGCTGGATCTCCTTACTAGTGTTGTTGTCCGCGGTCACCAACGATCCTAAATACACGAACTCCTCTACCACTTCTAGTTCGTCGCCGTCAACGGTTACCGTCCGTGAGAGGCGCGCGTTTGTTTCCTTTGAACCTCTTCCTTTCATGTATTTGGTCTTCGACGCATTTATTTTTAGCCCAATTCTCTTAGACTCCGCTTTCAGTCTTTGATTACCTCCGCCATCGCAAAGTTTCTGGCTATGATATCGAAGTCATCTGCAAAGCCTAGAAGTTGGCTAGCGGGAAACTTCACTGCAGCCAATTCAGCTTCTGCGTCGGAGGCGAACTCATTTGCACATACCGAGGAGAAGAAGGATGCAAACATTTCGCAGGATGTGGAGCACGATTCTGAGCCATCCAAGATAGACGTTGGCGAGAATTGAATTGCATTTGCGTTTCGAGTTTACAAAACTCCATAAGACTTTCGGGTTTGTTAGTTTGCACACGGAGAACATATGACTTATACAGGGAGGCGTTAAGCTGACACTCTTTTGCCAACCACTTGTATAACTGATATTGGCAGGAAAGCTTTTCGTCACCGTAGTATATGTCTGTGGAAGCTGTGTAACTTGTATTACATGAATACTTAGTTAAATTGATTAATTCGGAAAAAAAATCCTGTAGCATAATCATTGAATATATTTCTTAACAAATAGTTACTGCATAATAGCTTGGCCCCCCTCCACAGACGAGTGAACCTCTCTGGTTTAAAACTTCTCTAACAAAAAAAATGGCTTGCCCCCACCCCCCAACGAAAATCCTGACTACGTCACTGTCTCTACCAGCCACCATATAGGGTAGAGGATCCATATTTCGTCAGTTTGATAAATCCAAAGCCTTTTTGCATATTTTTGGAAGACTTAAGGGGAAACCGAAAATGGCTCAAAAATGACTGGATAAATGGCTACTATTCGAAGCATGTATTGTTTTGCGCCTTAAAAATGCATTTGTATTGGCAGAGCACGCTTTCGCCACGTAATCAGTGCTTCCAGTACTATTATAATTTCCAAAAACTTGTCATTCCATTTATTGATTTGCTATATATCAACAAACGCTCAGCATAACATAATTGCTAATGGAAAAAAATTTAACTGATCATATCGATCATTACGTGTCCATAAAAGCTACCAATGTATAATTTGGAATTAGTTAATAGATATTTGGTTGCGCACATATTTCGTTGTACTAGCGATTTCCGAAAAAGCAGCAACACAGTATCAAACTTTCGTCACATCAATGAGCTTTTAAAGAGCTTTTTATGTTTGCAAGCTCCGCTATTTGACATGATATACCAATACTAAAGCAAAAATCAAATAAACGTTTAAGTTTTTAACGGACACATGAGATGTACAGTACAGCGTTTGTCGCACTAACACAATAACGTTAGCCACTTCCGGTTTCGCCTTAAAAGAAATTATTTGACGAATTGGTAAAACTGAGGGCATCAATTTTACCAATTCGTCAAATAATTTCTTTGAAGTCTACCAAAAAGGCTTTGGATTATCAAACTGGCGAAATATGGATCCTCTACCCTACTTTGTTTTGGTAGAATTTATGATAAGTCTATCCTCGCAGCTTCCTCCTTAAGATGCGTGTACGCTTCTTCCACAGCTCTACGGTTAACACCGATGATATCGATGTCATCCGTGAACCCTAGGAGTATATGAGATTTCGTGATGATGGTACCGCTTCTCTGTACGCCTGCCCTTCGAATAGCACCTTCCAATGCAATTTTGAACAGCAAATTCGATACTCCGTCACCTTGCTTCAAACCATCTAACGTCACAAACGAGTCCGATGTCCCACCCGCTATCCTGACGCTTGATTTTGAATCATCAAGGTTAGCACATATCAGCCTTATCAGTTTTTTTTGGAAAAACAAGCATAATCTGCTACAGCTCATTTTGCAACTGAACCGTACGCCGCCTTGAAGTCTATAAACAAATGTGAGTATACAAGTTGAATTCCCAGAATTTATCGAGGATCTGTCGCAAGGTGAACATTTGGTCCGTCGTGGACCATCACTCTCGAAAACCGCACTAGCACTCACCAACAAAGGTTTCCTGCAACGGCCTCAGTCTTAGAAACAGGATGCGGAAGAGAATTTTGAATGCAGAATTAAGGAGGGTAATGCCTCGACAATTTCTGCATTTGAGTCGACGGCCCTTTTTGTAAATAAGGCATATGAGAATTTCCAACTAGTCCGTAGGTAATGCCTCCTCAGTCCATACCTTTAGTATTACCTGATGGATTGCACAATGCAGCCGTTCCTAAAAATATTCCTAAAAAGTTAAATAAATTTTAGTCTTTGCTTACCAGGAAAAACTAAGGCCATTAAATGAGTATAGTTACCATAAGTTAATTTCTTGTAAGTTTTAAAACTTTTAACTACATTGTTAACTTTAGTAAAGTCAAAGCAATGCTTTTTCGTGCAACAAAACTCCACATTCGTTCATTTTTGTTCCGTTGATCTGCCTCAACCTCTTAAGGAAACGATTTTCTACGCAGTAATTACATATTGCAAGTTAATAAAGAGTCGAAAAAAACATTCCTGTATGCCATCAAACTATAATAGTCCGCCATGACTGCTTCACAAATGTGTTGAGATACGTGGTACGTGGATGATCGCCGCCAGTGAAGAATGTGTGCGAAACTGCTCGCTCGACACGGAAGGGCAAACGCGATTCGCAATAATTGTATCGATCATGAGAGTTTGATTTTTTTTTCACTCCCGACCCCGCAAACGATGTTCGCCGCGGGTTCGACCGACCCATGGACTGGACCTATCATCATCGTGGATCTAGCGTCAATCAACTTCGGTTGTTCCGATGTGTGCTGCTGAGCTCTGCTCTGACTTTGTATGCTTACTTTCTTTGAAGGTGTATGGGAGCGTTGATCTATTCGCGAATAGATTCGATCATGTTGGCGAAAAATGTTGAATCGAACGATGGAAGCAGCAAAATCCGCAAAGAAATCGAGGTCATTTTTTTTGCGGCATTAGATCACTCCGCGAACTATTCCAACGACGATCGATATTTCATTGAAGGTTTTCGCGAGTTTTTGGATACTTTGTGCATGTGTTTTGTGCTAGACTCGTTCGAGGGTCGTAAATTGAATTGGTGATGAACGGTAGGTTAGGTTGGAAATGTACGAAGAATTTGAACAAAATGGAAACTAAACGATTTCAATTTCCGCGATCGCTCGGGTTTTACTGCCCTCGAAGAGAACACTGGCCGACCGGGAGCGCTGGCTGCCGGCTCGTGTTAAATCATCTCAAGGATGCAGGTACGAATAGATTAGAGAGTTTAGTGGTACCGCAGTTGTTTAAATAGCATACCGTCTGGAGCGCAGAAAGCGATCACCATCGGTTGATCAGCATTGCAAAATCTCGCATGTCTGCGATCGGTTGACGACGCGAAGCTAGAGTCTTCCTGTCCCGATTAACCACGTGAACCAGATGACGATAGGGTGACGATGTCAATCCTAATGCTAATAATGATTATCCGCTTTTCAACGCGGTTGAGCGTCTGGAATTGCGTGATTTATTTAAATAAATACCCATCGTAATTTGAGATTCAATTGACCGGCCAACGGGCTCCCGCTTGAGCTGCATACAGTCCATTAGATAATCATTATTGAAGAATAACTTTTTAAAAATCGAAAGTCATTGGAAGACCTATTCCAAGGGCGACGGTAGGTTACTTTGAAGTATGCATTGGCTCGTGTAGTTTCGTGAGAGATGTATGTCTGTTAGTCATTTTGAACTATACATATTTTACAATGAAAATTATAATATTTGAATATGATAAACAATTAGCTTTCAAAATATATAACACTTCATATTTTGTTCCATGAAGTACGTTGATCTCGCAGCTTCAATGCAAATCCAATGGTAAAATGGCGAGCAGTGAGGCTAATATCGGCGAAAGTACCACAGGTATTTCCGGAATTCCATCACTTCTGCTTCGTTGTTTGCTCAAGGAATAAAAAAAACTTGCTCGCAGCTTTCGCGTTACGTGGTTGCGTGTTTCTGCTTGCCTTTAGAGTTCATAACTATTTGGGAACCTACCTCTCCTTAGAGCACATTCCATCTCTGCTGCTGAGGGCTCACCATGGTTTTCGTATATAGACAGAGCCGGTCATAGCGATTGCTGAGAGGTTTTTTGCATTTTCAAAAGTTGATACTTTCTAAAATAGGTTCTTTCTTGTTTATTGTGTTTATAAATTTTGAATAAATGGTTTCTCAAACCTGGCCTAAGGTAAATCCAACTGGCAATCCATTGGATCCGGGATTGAAATGTCGCCGAAAACCCACGAATGATTGGATTACAGTATTTTTATTCAGCTTTAAGTTTCACAGTATTACATAGTATTACATATTTCTCTGATTCTGATAAAATGTCAAACTTTTTCCTTAATAGAACTCATCATACTCTGCACAGCTGAACATGTGACTGAATTAGCGTGTTTCTTTCTATTTGAACGCATTTCTTTAGCACTGTTGAATGTCGCCCCTCTTCGCCGAAGTCATTGTTTGACAATTGCCCAAAAAATTTTAAAAGATGAAACTCTGTCTGTCTGTCTGTCTGTCTGTCTGTCTGTCTGTCTGTCTGTCTGTCTGTCTGTCTGTCTGTCTGTCTGTCTGTCTGTCTGTCTGTCTGTCTGTCTGTCTGTCTGTCTGTCTGTCTGTCTGTCTGTCTGTCTGTCTGTCTGTCTGTCTGTCTGTCTGTCTGTCTGTCTGTCTGTCTGTCTGTCTGTCTGTCTGTCTGTCTGTCTGTCTGTCTGTCTGTCTGTCTGTCTGTCTGTCTGTCTGTCTGTCTGTCTGTCTGTCTGTCTGTCTGTCTGTCTGTCTGTCTGTCTGTCTGTCTGTCTGTCTGTCTGTCTGTCTGTCTGTCTGTCTGTCTGTCTGTCTGTCTGTCTGTCTGTCTGTCTGTCTGTCTGTCTGTCTGTCTGTCTGTCTGTCTGTCTGTCTGTCTGTCTGTCTGTCTGTCTGTCTGTCTGTCTGTCTGTCTGTCTGTCTGTCTGTCTGTCTGTCTGTCTGTCTGTCTGTCTGTCTGTCTGTCTGTCTGTCTGTCTGTCTGTCTGTCTGTCTGTCTGTCTGTCTGTCTGTCTGTCTGTCTGTCTGTCTGTCTGTCTGTCTGTCTGTCTGTCTGTCTGTCTGTCTGTCTGTCTGTCTGTCTGTCTGTCTGTCTGTCTGTCTGTCTGTCTGTCTGTCTGTCTGTCTGTCTGTCTGTCTGTCTGTCTGTCTGTCTGTCTGTCTGTCTGTCTGTCTGTCTGTCTGTCTGTCTGTCTGTCTGTCTGTCTGTCTGTCTGTCTGTCTGTCTGTCTGTCTGTCTGTCTGTCTGTCTGTCTGTCTGTCTGTCTGTCTGTCTGTCTGTCTGTCTGTCTGTCTGTCTGTCTGTCTGTCTGTCTGTCTGTCTGTCTGTCTGTCTGTCTGTCTGTCTGTCTGTCTGTCTGTCTGTCTGTCTGTCTGTCTGTCTGTCTGTCTGTCTGTCTGTCTGTCTGTCTGTCTGTCTGTCTGTCTGTCTGTCTGTCTGTCTGTCTGTCTGTCTGTCTGTCTGTCTGTCTGTCTGTCTGTCTGTCTGTCTGTCTGTCTGTCTGTCTGTCTGTCTGTCTGTCTGTCTGTCTGTCTGTCTGTCTGTCTGTCTGTCTGTCTGTCTGTCTGTCTGTCTGTCTGTCTGTCTGTCTGTCTGTCTGTCTGTCTGTCTGTCTGTCTGTCTGTCTGTCTGTCTGTCTGTCTGTCTGTCTGTCTGTCTGTCTGTCTGTCTGTCTGTCTGTCTGTCTGTCTGTCTGTCTGTCTGTCTGTCTGTCTGTCTGTCTGTCTGTCTGTCTGTCTGTCTGTCTGTCTGTCTGTCTGTCTGTCTGTCTGTCTGTCTGTCTGTCTGTCTGTCTGTCTGTCTGTCTGTCTGTCTGTCTGTCTGTCTGTCTGTCTGTCTGTCTGTCTGTCTGTCTGTCTGTCTGTCTGTCTGTCTGTCTGTCTGTCTGTCTGTCTGTCTGTCTGTCTGTCTGTCTGTCTGTCTGTCTGTCTGTCTGTCTGTCTGTCTGTCTGTCTGTCTGTCTGTCTGTCTGTCTGTCTGTCTGTCTGTCTGTCTGTCTGTCTGTCTGTCTGTCTGTCTGTCTGTCTGTCTGTCTGTCTGTCTGTCTGTCTGTCTGTCTGTCTGTCTGTCTGTCTGTCTGTCTGTCTGTCTGTCTGTCTGTCTGTCTGTCTGTCTGTCTGTCTGTCTGTCTGTCTGTCTGTCTGTCTGTCTGTCTGTCTGTCTGTCTGTCTGTCTGTCTGTCTGTCTGTCTGTCTGTCTGTCTGTCTGTCTGTCTGTCTGTCTGTCTGTCTGTCTGTCTGTCTGTCTGTCTGTCTGTCTGTCTGTCTGTCTGTCTGTCTGTCTGTCTGTCTGTCTGTCTGTCTGTCTGTCTGTCTGTCTGTCTGTCTGTCTGTCTGTCTGTCTGTCTGTCTGTCTGTCTGTCTGTCTGTCTGTCTGTCTGTCTGTCTGTCTGTCTGTCTGTCTGTCTGTCTGTCTGTCTGTCTGTCTGTCTGTCTGTCTGTCTGTCTGTCTGTCTGTCTGTCTGTCTGTCTGTCTGTCTGTCTGTCTGTCTGTCTGTCTGTCTGTCTGTCTGTCTGTCTGTCTGTCTGTCTGTCTGTCTGTCTGTCTGTCTGTCTGTCTGTCTGTCTGTCTGTCTGTCTGTCTGTCTGTCTGTCTGTCTGTCTGTCTGTCTGTCTGTCTGTCTGTCTGTCTGTCTGTCTGTCTGTCTGTCTGTCTGTCTGTCTGTCTGTCTGTCTGTCTGTCTGTCTGTCTGTCTGTCTGTCTGTCTGTCTGTCTGTCTGTCTGTCTGTCTGTCTGTCTGTCTGTCTGTCTGTCTGTCTGTCTGTCTGTCTGTCTGTCTGTCTGTCTGTCTGTCTGTCTGTCTGTCTGTCTGTCTGTCTGTCTGTCTGTCTGTCTGTCTGTCTGTCTGTCTGTCTGTCTGTCTGTCTGTCTGTCTGTCTGTCTGTCTGTCTGTCTGTCTGTCTGTCTGTCTGTCTGTCTGTCTGTCTGTCTGTCTGTCTGTCTGTCTGTCTGTCTGTCTGTCTGTCTGTCTGTCTGTCTGTCTGTCTGTCTGTCTGTCTGTCTGTCTGTCTGTCTGTCTGTCTGTCTGTCTGTCTGTCTGTCTGTCTGTCTGTCTGTCTGTCTGTCTGTCTGTCTGTCTGTCTGTCTGTCTGTCTGTCTGTCTGTCTGTCTGTCTGTCTGTCTGTCTGTCTGTCTGTCTGTCTGTCTGTCTGTCTGTCTGTCTGTCTGTCTGTCTGTCTGTCTGTCTGTCTGTCTGTCTGTCTGTCTGTCTGTCTGTCTGTCTGTCTGTCTGTCTGTCTGTCTGTCTGTCTGTCTGTCTGTCTGTCTGTCTGTCTGTCTGTCTGTCTGTCTGTCTGTCTGTCTGTCTGTCTGTCTGTCTGTCTGTCTGTCTGTCTGTCTGTCTGTCTGTCTGTCTGTCTGTCTGTCTGTCTGTCTGTCTGTCTGTCTGTCTGTCTGTCTGTCTGTCTGTCTGTCTGTCTGTCTGTCTGTCTGTCTGTCTGTCTGTCTGTCTGTCTGTCTGTCTGTCTGTCTGTCTGTCTGTCTGTCTGTCTGTCTGTCTGTCTGTCTGTCTGTCTGTCTGTCTGTCTGTCTGTCTGTCTGTGGCACAGTGTGGGACTCTAACCCATTAAAAACCTCACGGCGTCTGATCTTAACTCCCCCGGAACTACCGTTAAGTATTTCATCGGGGGAGGCGGGAGGAACTGTTTCTGTACACACTGCTCCGGAGATGGCGACCGTCATAACGTGCACTCCTTCACAGCCACCCTCGCAGGGTTCTGCCATCCTTAACGCTACTATGTAGCATGTGCTCCTTCACCTGTGGACCTGTCGAGACGTGTACCGATCAAGAGATGGCGACTGTCATGACTTCCATCTCCTCACGGCCACCCTCGCATGGTTTCTTGTTGGGCTCAGCACTGCTCCGTCGTGTTCACCACTGCACTTCCACTTCACCTGTCGAGACGCGAACCGATCCAAGGATAGCGACCATTCTCTCACGGTCACCCTCGTAGTGTTTCTGTCCAAGCTTGGTTTACTCCGTCATGCTTATCACTCCACCGATGCGTCTGTCGAGATTGTCTGCTAATCGGGAATGGTAGTTGGCTGGTCGTTTCTCCACTGTCGTTGCCGTTGCAACATAATCTGTGCTACAACGCATTCCACATGTTCTCCTCCCGCCACATTTCGCCCACTATGTTCTTCACTGTCAGGGGCGGTATCTCCCTTCGCATCGCGGCAAATCGAGGACATTCAAAAACCACATGCTCTGGTGTTTCTACCGTCTCTCTGCATTCCGGGCAGAATGGTATCGCAGCGTGCCCGAACCGGTGCAGGGATTGCCTGAAGCAACCGTGAGCCGAGAGAAATTACGTCAAGTGGAACCCGACTTCTCCATGTTTCCTGTTGAACCAGATTAACAGAACCGGTATGAGTCGATAGGAAAATCTAACATTCTCGGTCGTATCCCACTCTTGCTGCCATTTGCTCAGCGACTCTTCTCTCGCCTGCTTCTGGACTCCTCTGGTGTTTCTTCGTCCGTAGTAGTCGTTATCTTCCACGAACATGATGCCGATGGGGATTATTCCAGCGATAGCACATATTGCTTCCGACGATATTGTTCTATACGCCCGCGACTCTTACATCCATGATTCGGAAGGTACTATTCCATTTCACGCGATTCAGCTTCGATCGTAGTGCTGCGATTCAGGCTCGACTTCTATACCCCAGTATCGACGATGGTACTCTAACCAGCAGTCTCCGCTTGCTACTACTCGGCCCGTAACTATTCGGCATGATCCTGAATATCGCATTGATAACCTTCGCCGCCTTCTTGCAGACGTAGTCGACGTGGCAGTTGAAGTTCAACCGATCGTCAATCATTACTCCCAGATGCTTGACCGCGCGCGCTGAAGTAATAATGTGCTCATCGACGGTGACGACTGCATGTTGTACGGCTTTACAGTTGCTAATCGGAAGGACCTCCGTTTTTTTGGTGGCTTGTAAATTTGCCCCCTGCATCCAGTTCTCGACAGTTCCAATCGCCTTTGTCACCAGCATTTCCACCTCCGCCAGAGACTCACCTGTCACGAAATCACGAAAGCACGATGTCATCTGCAAAGCCGACGGTCACCGCGCCTCTAGAAGTGGAACTCCAGACATAATGTTCATCGTCTTACGCCCATCAGCGCGCGGTCTCATAAACAAGCGTATCCGGGATATCCCAGGACATCCATTCTATGCAGTGACACGGCGATGGCCTCCCAACTGGCACTGTTAAAAGCGTTTTTCACGTTGCAAAAACGATCTCCTCTTCGCCTCTGTTTGGATGACTTCTCAGCTCGCTCGATGACTGTCCGAACAGCATCCACCGTTCCCTTTCCGAAACCCGAACAGCATGTTTGACGAACCGTGTTCACCTTCTGTGTGCCTCGTAAGCCTGTTCAGGATTATCCTCTCCAGAAGTTTTCCGCATGTATCCAGCAGACATATCGGCCTGTGCTGTGCCGCAGGCTTTCCTGGCTTCGGCTACAGCACTAGCTTCTGGATCTTCCATCTGTCTGGGAAGCTACCATCTTCTAAGCATTTATGCAGCACGATCCTGAACATATCCGGGAACGCTTGTATTGCTGCCTTAAGAGCCACATTAGGAATCCCATCAGAACCAGGGGCCTTCTTCAACATTAGCTGGCTTGCCACTGCCACTATTTCTTCGTTGGAGACATGTAGACTGTCAGTGCTGGCCCTCTCTTCTGGACCGTACGGTGTTGGTGCACACATCGTAGTGGCGTGCGTCGGGAAAAGTCCCTCCACGGTAGCATTCAGCTTATTCGGACACACCTCCCTAATAGTCGCGGGACCCTTTATTTTCGTCATTATGATTCAATGCGCGTCACCCCAGAGTTTTGCGTCAGCTTTTCGCACAGCTTTAGCATCGCTTTCTAGCAGTAAAACTTGGATACTTCAAATCTTAAAATTTCTTAAAAAGCTTGCCGCAAGGTAGTAATTTGGGACTGTTGTTATTAAGATTTTTTTAACCCTAGATTAGGCGCGCTACTGTACATGTAAAAATGCATTTTCGAAAAATGCGCAAAATCATCGAAATTTTATTCAAATCACACCAAGTTTTAGTTGAATTCCAAGATCCGCGACCTGGGGGTAACTTTTGATCGCTCACTCTCCTTCAATAGGCACATTGACAATGTCATCAATGAGAGTCTGAAGCTTTACGCACTTGTCCGAAGATTTGGCCGTGATCTCGATGACCCTCATGCAGTACTAGCGATCTACAAAGGCCTCGTCAGAAGCAAGCTCGATTTCGCTAGCGTTGTTTGGCGCCCGCTGTATATAACCCACATACACCGCATCGATGGAATTCAAAAGAGATTTGTAAGATTCGCTCTCAGAAATCTCGGATGGAACGGAGAACAACTACCGCCTTACCACGATCTCTGTTCTTTGGTGGATATTGATACGGTCCATTCGAGGCACAAGATTGCCGATATCATATTCTTCACAAACATTCTCTCAGAACGAACAAACAGCCAAGCTCTGACCAGTCGATTGATATTTAATGACAGTGCAGTCACGCTCCGACGACGTAGGATTTTTGACCCACCTTTTAGGTCTAGAAATTACTCACAGCACGAACCGACTTCCCGATTCATGAACGCCTTCAATGCATTGCAACATGTTATAACCATTGGCATGAGCTCGGATGTGATAAGACATAGACTCAGTTTATACTTTAGAGGACAATTACGATAAATCGAATACTTTTAATTTTTAAGACAATTGTAATTTTGTGCGTATTGAAATTTATTTATTTGTAAGCCTATGTTGTAGTATATATTTAAGAATGGGTAAAGGGCTTAAAGCCTATATTCGAAATACAAATCAAATCAAGATCTACTCATCCTTTTTCACATTTTTCTTGTACAGAAGCTTATCAAATGCTTCTTCCATTGGTTTTAGTTATACAATAGTTCAATAAGCTACTTTTAAACAAAATTGTTTGTTGGGTTCTGGCTCTAAGTTTTTTTTTTTCTTTAGAACTATTAAGCTGTTGCCGGCTTGGAGCTCTTTCCGCCCAAAAAACGGTCCCGGCAGCAAGCACGAAGGAAGAATTTCACTCACCTTCTGGCCCATACCACAAGCACGCGTCGCTCAAAAGTCATAAATCTTTCGCTTTTCGCTGCAGATATCGCCGGCCACACACCGGCCCGCCTCTGAACGTATGGTTCGCACTGCTTGCTTGCTGGTACATGTCCGGCAGCCGTACGCGTACGGGAGCGCCGCTAAGTTGAGTTACCCCAACAGAGATAACAGCAGCGCTCGCTCACTCGCTCACAGCGCGCTCGCTTCGGAGAAAGGCTCGGGTGATATCGCGCGTCCGACAACCCTCCAATTGTCGAGGAGCACTCATTTCGGATTCACATCGGATTGTCGGTGGGAAGCGAAAACGACAAAAGGATTCACGTTGGCTGGAATGGAAATTACTCGTGCACGGGGCTGCTGCTGCTGGTGGGGAATGCTGCCATTACACCGCACCGCATGTGCGCACGATCATCGTCACTCATGTACGCACACATGGGCAACCAAAACGGGTGCCGAAAATTTCGCACATCTTCGGTTCCGTTCGCTGCCGGTGGCGGTAAACGAACGATGGACGTCGTTAATGTTGGCTGACGATTTTGCAACTTCAAATTCAGGATTTTATTACAAATAGTGCCTTATACCAATTCAATCGAGTGTAAACGTTGCTCCATTCCGGTGGTGATTGCTAAGCGGACGATTCGGTTTTCTGTGTATGAGATTAGATTTCCAGCCTGTTCAGAAGCGTTAGTTCGCTTTCGTACTTGAGTGATGCCGGTCTTATTTCTAACTGCGCTAGCACTCAAATTTGCATTTTTTTTTTATTGCCGGAGGTGGTCGGTGGCTTTGGGGAAGGTTGGAGCACGCGCGAGGATACAGCCGAACACAGAGTCACGGATCGGATCAGCATCGGGTGCGATTTCGCCGATGTCATCGGGGATTGCGAACCCGGTCCTGCTGTAGTGTGGATCCACCAGTGCCAATGGCTGGTCGAATGCCGGCAGTCGCGCTCAGTCCACGAAACAGTGCGGTATTGACTCCTGATCATCATCACCAGTTCATTCATGTACAATAGATGCACTAGCGGAAGCCGAAGTGGAGAAGTGTTAGAAGCAGCAGCAGCAGAAGAAGAAGGAAAAGAAGACTACTAAAATTAAGCCAAATTGGGAGGCCAAGTTCTAGTGGTGTACCTAACAAGCTGTGGTTGTAGAAATATTTTTTATTCTGTATACTTTCGACAAGTGTGGACACGCCTCAACCAACCTTCAACTCTTGAGTTGTGTTTAGTGTGTATTTGCGTGCTTGTTATGTTCAGTTTGGTTAGTTTGAGTTTTAGGCTGATTATTTTTTACCCGAAGAAATAGACATGAATGCTTGCTTGTATTTGAAAAAAAGTGACGTACAGTGTGAACCAGATAGAGAAAAGGCGTAATAACATATGAAATCTAATATTTGCGAACCCGGAAGTGGAGCTTTTTTGGCAAAATGACCTTTCGCGGTTGGTTGATTGGCAAACGGTGGTAAGCGAAAAGCATTTTGAGTCGGCAAAAAAACGGTTCACCTTCGCTGATCCAGTATTCAACTACACTGAAGATCGATTGTGCAATTCAGTCAATTGCTAATCTTCATTCTAGATGGTTGCCTATCGGCTTGTTAACCACTATTCCACTCAAGTACCATTCGGCATTCAAGCCACGTATTTTCATCCAGAAAGCATCACCCATTCGGCTGAACTCGGAAAAAGTACATTTTCGGACCGATCGCTGTTCTGTGCTGATAAGCTAAGTACATAGCTTTTGCGCAACCGAACCCCCTGCAGTTGCGTATTCTTTTTCGCAAAAATTGAGTTTCATTAACGGTCGAAAAAGAAGATTCGCCTTAAACTCCGCAAGACCCCATTATAGCAACGACGTTTAAGCTGCCGGTGTATTACAATTGGCAACGAATTTCAAGAAAACCTTCAAATCATCTAACAGGAAAAAAATGAACATACGAGAGATGAACAAATATTTGCAAATGATTATAACACAAACACTGGCGAAAACCAGCTGAGATAGAACCTGTCATTGCCGAAGTTGGCAAGGTGTGGAGAACAACGAATGCGCACAGTGAGGCGCGCGCGGAGCGGCTTACCACCACCAACAGCAGGCATGTGGAGCTATAGAAGAGAAAAAAAATAAGCGAGCGATAAGTGCGCGGCTCTTAACTCATCTGTTTCGCGAATTTTGTTCACGCTACTGTTCTTCTTGTTCGTATTTTGCTTGCTCGCCAGCTCCAACTTCGTGGACTTACGAAACCTTGGTGGAGGATTTTTTTGCCCGAAATTGGCCTGCGTTCGGGGCTTGCGAAATATACGATCATCACCGTCATCATCACCTCTCGTTGTCAACGACGTCTTCGTCGCCATCGACCATGTGGTGTGGCTGCTATTTGTATTGAAGTTTTTTTTTCGGTCTATTTGACCGACCCTCACCGTCACTTGAATCCATTACACGCAGAAAAAAACTAAAAGAAAGTTTGTTCCAGACCAAAAAATAAACGCTTTGTACTCTGGTCGTCGACAAAACGATAAACTGTTCAAGTTTGATGTTGTTTTGCTATTCTCCAAACTATATAGATGGTTGATTTATGTTTTTCTCAAATCATACGGACCCATCCACCATGGAGGAGGGGAAGGGTGCGAACATCTGCAGCGGTAAAAAATAGTTATCAGTTTTCACTTAGTTTATTGTTTTGCAATGAAAAGTTCCTCAGATGGCAAATATAAGCCAACTTTTTCCGCTTTGTGAAGCGACCGAAGAATTCAGTGTGCAATGGCAGGATGAAAAAAAAAGAAACCGAACTTCTAGAACAATGATCGATCGTTTTCTGTTCTTTTTGTGGATATTCTCATTTGGAAAAGACACAATCCTTCGGCCGGCGTGTGGTGCTGAGTTGCATGGCAACTCTTCCGAACTTTTTGGCGATGATGTCAAACCGGGCAGAGTCACTGGCGCCCATAGATGAGGTAAGCTTAGCTTTATTTCCCATACTCACGTTTCGATCCGTGTGTTCGATCTTAATTTGAAGTTTAAAAATTAAATTAAGACATGTTCTGTGCGCCTACCTATATTTTTCTGATTTTTTTTTACACATTTTCTTGAAGTAGTTTGTGGAATACGAAACTATTACCAGTAGTCAAAATAATGGATTTATTAACTTTGCGGAAGATTGATGAACTTAAAAGCATATACCCTAACAGTTCACGCTACTCAAAGTCGTTAACCTTTCCGATCAGGCTTGCTTGTATAGTACTTATAGATGACATGCGCGCACATGGGCTTCCTTCAGGTATATAAGAGAACTGAGGGTAAAATAAATTCAAAGTAATTTAATCGTTTTTTCGTACCGAAAGTAATTAAATAATGGATATAACTCATATATTTTATAATCTGAAACGTTCCATTTTTACTCTACATGTCAGAATGTCAAAAACCCTAGTTTTCATGATAACACTTTTATATTAACCGACACCATAAACAAGTCTGATTTTGCTTGTATATAAACAAAACGAATATGTCATGAAAAAACTGTAGCAATTTGAATATTATTTTGCGTAAATTGGAAAACTCTTGGTAATAAGACATAAAAATAAAAAAATCACTGCGTAGAAGTTTCTCGCCGCCTGGACAAAATAAACACTTCGAACTTCGAATATTTATTGCCAAATTATTATGAAGAAAAATAATTTTTTATTGCACTTTTAGGGGGATTAATCAAACTTTGAATTCCACTAGACGTTAGAACTTTCAATTTTAAGAAACCAAGTTTTCCCGCTCAAAACTCTAATGCGCACCAAAAAGATTCTAGACCAGTGAGCTTTGCCCGGTTGATTACATTGCGTTGAGCCGGTTGATCAATTGAGGGTTAAAATTTGATTTAAATTGGTCTAAATTTAATGCTTGATGTTCGATATGACAAATAATATGGATTTTGTTTTTATTATTGTAAAAACGATAAATGTCTCAACCGACCAGCAACATTTTTTTTTGCGAATTTTAAGGACCTTCACGAAAAGGACCATAATTTCTTTATTTTTCTAAAATCAAATATTTTGCAATTTTTTCTGTATGGACAATAGAGATACCTTTCTAATGATGTATAACACTCGTAATTAAAACATTCTGGTGAAAACAAAACTGGTCTCAACCTGCAGCTATCTCCCCTCCAAACTTTGCACTTTGCGAGTTTCAAGGAGTGGGAGGAGGGGTGAAATCGTACCAAGCTATAATGATCGAGCCAGTGTGTGGATTTCACATATACAACAAAACTATGTTGGTACACACCAATACATTCACATTCTTTACTACCGAGTACAATATTTGGACAGATTAGATGACATCAACCTTTTTGGAGCAAATAGCAACGTAGGTCTACTGGCCTACTAAGTAAATTAAATTAATTTTTACTTCTTCTCAGGTTTCAGGTCTTATGAATAAAAAATGTAATATAACAAATGTTTCATACTAAGGCTGTGCGAAATTTCGTGTTTTCCGAAATTTAACGAAATGATTCAAAATGTACCTTGGATTTCATCACAGAATTTCATGGTTGATCACGTTATAGTAAACGCTATGGTAAATTTCGTTTAGTTTCAATGGATTTCAACGGAGAAGAAATTTCACGAGATATCGCACAACCTTATATTATATCGTGTATAAACTGAAGGTTTTGAAGAGGGTGGGTCACATGTCCTACGGCCGCGGGATCTGCATCGAAGTATATGATTGCCTTATCAAATGATTAAATAGATAAGCTCCCTTAGGATATAAGCCCCCCTACATTTCTACTTTGTAAACTCTAGAAACGCTACTGTCTATATAGTCTATAATTGTCTGTCCATAAGCTACGAACTCACTGTTGATTATTTGGTTCATGGACGGCTCCATACGAACTACTTTATAATGAATGATATTTATGCGTATTGTTTATAAACATGCAATTTTTTATTATCTAAGTATTTAACTTCACAATGTCAACAACAGCAACTACACTCTTTTACATAAATTAAGGGGTTCGCCTCCACTTCTGCTTGCATAATTCTTCAAAACTCAAAACGCTGACGTTTGTTCGCAGGCAGCGGCTTTTAAACCTGTAGTGTGAAGGAATGCATTTTTACCCGGTTCAAAATGCTCTCCACCTTGCAGTGTTACACCACAGGTATGTGACGCACCTTGACTTATGCTTGTCTTGGAATCATTTCGCAAAATTTCATGGTCAATCGCTGACGCCACATGCTGATGCTGCTCTCCTCGAAGCCTCGTTGATAACAGCGTCCCTTCTGGGAAGCAGGCTTCATTCTCGGTTTTTTGCTCAGTAGATGCTCATTTGACTGCAGCGCCTCTACTAAACAGAATTCGAAAAACAAGATTAAAGGGCAATTGTAGAGCTAATTATTATCTACATTATTGTTGAAGAAAGTATAGTTTTATCTTTTGTATTTACGGCGCTATGCGATTGCTACCCCGTTGGTAGCCAAATGAGCGCTCTTTTTGCTACCAACGGGGTAGCAACCCCATAACGCCGTAAATACAAAAGGTAGAACTAAACATTCTTCAACAATAATCTAGATAATAATTAGTTCTGCAATCGCCTTTTACTATACTTTTTCGAATTCTGTTTCGTTGAGGTGCTGCAGTCAGATGAGCATCTACTGAGCAAAAAACTAAAAATGAAGCCTGCTGGGAAGCGACGGTGCGTTGTCGTAAAAGTTCCCTTATTATAATCATTGTGTAACAAATTCTAAATTTGTGTTTACGTACTTCCATTAGGTAGTCGACAGTCGGAAAATCTGCAAATATACTTCTGCTGGACTGTCGTTGCTTAATAATTAGCGGCGCCATAGCAAAGGTGAATGTTCGTGAGTTGTTTCAGAGAATACATTTTGATGCAGCAATTGTTTTCAGAAACGTTGGTGTTGAAGCTGTTTCGTTGTTATTTTCTATACATGTTAGACCATGTCTATCGCACGCGGTGATCTAGTGTGATATGCGCGATGTATGAATTCAAGCAATTTTCAGATACTAATTCAATACCCAAAACGATACGGTTAAAATTAAATTGCAACGAAACTAAAAGAGATAGCCGTTTCACGTAAAAGAACGGTACTAAAGCTTTAAATTGGTAGATAAAAACAATCAACTTTTTTATGCTTATTTAGGAGAAATTTGAAATTGAGAAACGCCTTGAGAAACACTTATTCCAAAGGTCTATGCTTCTGAAAAGTTATTAAATTTCATGAAGTAAGAAGTTTAAGGAATATTTTCAGTACTAAATTTTCTCTGATTTACACCGAGTTACCTGCACCTCGTACCTATATGTGAATTTCGTATTCCCTAGTATGACTGCTTGAACTATCAGAATGCTCTACAGAGGGTTGTACGCCTACGTCACAAAAGAATGTAATTCTCGTTCACAAATTTGACATCTAGCAATGATTTGTTTACTATGTGATAGTCAATGTTTCACAAACGTACTTCGAGTAAATTTTGGTTTCAAAATTGCACTGGCTGAAAATTTTTGCTATCGAATATCACAGAGATTCCACCTTCTTAGACTACCACGTGCAAATTACAGATACGGTAGATGCTCCGGTAGTTGGGGTAGTACCAGTAGTGGTGGAAACTCGAAACATTCCATTATTTTTGCAGATTTTGGTACAAATTTGATAAGTATCGAACTACCAGTTCCAGTATCATTTGGTAAGTATTAAAATTTGCAGATTTTAATGGATAATGGATAATAATGGAATATTTCGAGTTTCTTCCACTACTGGCACTACCACAACTACTGGAGCATCTACCCTACACTCTTAAATAATTCTACCTGTAAATAGGTCCGATTTACCAAAAACTTGGTTGAAACTACTCAAAATGCCCTTAAAGTGTACAAACTCAAATTTTGGGTAAATAATTCAACCAACTTTGGCTACTTGTTACCGATAATTGAATTATTCCCTGTGACAAAAAACGCACTTTTAAGTTCCTACTACCAATTTTTTGGTTGAAAAACTACTCAAAGTCTGAGTTTGTAGACTTTAAGCGTATTTTGAGTAGTTTTCACCAAGTTTTAGCTAAATCATACCAATTTAAAGTCAGTAAAGTAAACGATGATCAGCAGATGCACCTTCTCGCAGAACTGGCAAAGAAAAACAACTACGATAACTTCCCAGCAACATTGTAAAATTCTCAAGCGTTGCATAGGATACAATGACGTCATACTTTCTCGGATACACGTTTTGACAGTTAGTTTGGATACAAAGGATGCATCTTTACTAACCTATGTTGGCCCTTGAACAAGAGGCTTATTGCGCTCCTCGAGTCAGTGCCACTTTTATACTTTACCCTAGCAAGAGACTTCAGCGTTGATAAAGTAGAGTTGAATACAAAAGGAGAGTGTGGTGAAGCCTGAGAATAAATATAATATCACCCAATTAGCCAATCCACCTTAGGTACGCAGCCTGTCACCTGTACTACATCCCACCACCAGGAGAAAATGAATGAGATCGAGGGCCGCGCGGATGACAGAGCTCGTGATAGACAACAAAATTATAAACAATCGAACGAAAGGCTTAACTTATATACTTGTCGAGGACATTAACCGTTGGCGTAGGGCGATGACTTGTCACTAAACGCTTATTCCAATTTCAAAACCAGGATTTGAAAAGAGGACCTCAAACCGAACGGTCAATTATACAGTGACCTAGTATCAGCGAAAGCAGTGAGCTAGTACAAAACTGAAAATTATATACAACTATTGAAAGTGCTGTGATATAAAAGAAGTAAATGTAACATGGCGAATACAGAACTCCGCAGTGTTTATTTATTTATTTATTTATTTATTTATTGATTAACTGATTGATAGGCTTCGCCCGTTATTATCATTAAAACTAATTATTTATCACATAAAATTTACATAAAACAATCTAAAACTACACTTAATTTGCTGCTTTGTCATTTGAACATTAACAATATCGCGATAATTATTAAATATGGACATCATTCTATATACTGGTTCGTTTCTAGCATAGTTTTGGACTCTATTTGTCAATTGAAAAGGCCTAACCCGCCTCAACGAAGAACGTCCATCGTACACGGTTATCTGACTCAACAGATATGGCGAGTTATACCTGCCGCTGAGTAGATCCTTTAGGAAAAGAGCATCTGTGGTACGTCGTCTGCTCTCTAAGCTTTCCGTTCCAATCAACATGCATAACGACTTGTAATCGGGCATCTCTCCAGACCATCCTAAATTCCGAAGGGCAGAGCGTATAATTTTTTTCTGAATTCGTTCGACTCGTTTCTTATGCACTTCATAGCATGGTTGCCAAATTATGCTCGCGTATTCAATACCACTGCATACTAAGGAATTGTATAGAGTAATGATAGTATACGGGTCATTCAGATCTCCACTAAGGCGTTTGATTAAACCGAACAGTGGATTTGCCTTTGCTACTATCTTTTCCACATAACGAACAAAGTTGAGCTCATTATCTATTTCTACTCCAAGATCACATACACAATCCTTTCTAGGAATTACGTCACCTTCTATTAGGTACTCAGCCAACAATTTGTTTGGTTTTCGAGTGAACGAAACCACGCTGCACTTCGTTGTATTCACTCTGAGACCAAACATTTCGCAAAAGCCGACGAACCGATCGACGCTATCTTGAAGTATGCGACAATCATTCATGCATTTTACTGGGAGAAAAATCTTAACATCGTCGGCATAAATTAGGATGTAAACATCGGGAAGTAGTTCCGGAAGCTCGTTCATGATAGTTACGAAAAGTAAAGGTCCCAGATGGCTCCCTTGGGGTACACCAGACCAAACGGGATACGACATTGATTTGCTTTTATCAATCTTGACATATTGCGATCGATTTCTTAAATAATCGTCTATCCACTGCAGATTCATTCCGCCTATTCCATATTTTGGTAACACAGCTGTAATCGCATCTATATTAATTACATCAAACGCCTTCGACATATCCGTGTAGATTGTATCCACCTGATAACCATTCATCATCCATTGCGCAGTTCTCGAGACAAATTCTGCCAAATTCGTTACCGTTGAGCGTTTTTTAAGGAAACCATGTTGAAAACTTGAAATTTTTGGTTCAATTATAAGATACAATTGCTCATATACCAGAGACTCAAATAATTTAGGTATGGCCGAGAGAATGGCAATTCCTCTATTTAGTTAACACCATCATACAAGAATAAATTTATGAAACGTTCAATCATTAGAAGGGATATTCACGTAGCGCTTGGAATGCTGCGTATACGATGTATTCCGCGGATATACTGCCGCTATTCGCATTACGGTCCCAGTTTCTATGGAGATGGCACTGTTATGCGATAAGCGGCAGTATATGGGATACACAACATAGCAAGCGCTACGTGAATTCCCTAGAGTTTTCCATCGGCTATTCAGGCATTTCTCGACTTTTTCGTGAAAACACAGGATAAGCGTGCCGACCCTTTTCAGGACCTTTTCAGGGAGTCTCAGCAATGCTCGCGGCTGAGGCTATCCGGTAACATACATCTCTGTATACAAGTTTAAGAGTTTATTTTTCTTGGAGTTTAATGTTTTGCATACCAATAGGCTTGTTTTTGCTCATCCTAATCATAAAGAGATAGAAAAATCTGCTTCTCACAATAACCAAGGTCTTCTATTGAACCGTTTGTTCTGCCCCTGAATGATGCCATATACTGATTTTTCTTACAACAGCTTATCTTGCACAGAAAGAACATAACTAGGTATTATGTATCTTGATCTTGACTATTTACGGCGCACTGTCGATTCACACACATTTGCACAAAGCTAACAAAGCAAATTTATTCTTTCAGCCTATTAGGGAACAGTGAGAGAAAATGACACCTTCACCACAGAAAAACAGGCATAACATTCACTCTCCCATTCTTCACACGCTATTACAGCTATTTTAAATTTATTGTTGGTTGAAAATGTTTCCGTATTCGTCAAAGTGCCGCTTTTAAACGAAAAGAGGGGAATGCCCCGTAAAAATACTTCTTTCTTCGCCCTCGAAGTGTTCAGGCAAAATGTTCGTGGCGATAATTTTTTTCCAATAGTTTTGTCTATTTGTATGTGCCTTTACGTTTGTGGTTGTAACTAATTTAGATAATAACTAGACGACTGAAACTTTTTTTCAAACAATTAATAGGATTTATCTTCCAAATGGATTTCAAAAAACTGTCTTGCTGTAAATGACTTCCCTTATTACTTTTTCGTTATTATTACGAGGACGACCAAAGCGAAACCTGGCTAGATTGCGCTCTGATGTGCCAAATTTCAGGAATTTTGAAACAATCACACTACTGCAATTGGATTTATTTATTTTAAGTAGCCTTTCATCTCAATTAAATTCCTGTGTGAGCATTAAAAAACTTAAAGTTTTGATACCTGTGTTCTACGGAACGTTTGACTGAAGAATTACAAATCATTCATTTCCAAGCATTTCCAGCACAAAGTATTATGGTATGCAGAAAACAGTATCGTTCCACCGACCAGACGACTTTTCCATCACGCCACAAACACCAAACGGTGAACCCATTGCGGTAATCAGTGAACCAAACATCCCCCTTAACTAATTATAACTTTCGGTAGAACCGTTAGCTCCACCGACCGACGCAACACATTCACTAGGATGCTCTTCAAGCTCTATGTTGGTTCACTTACACTCACACAAACAATCCGTTTGTGCTTAGTTCCGCCAGATGTTCCGAAGATTAATAGCTCGGCAACGGAGACAGATAGCCGTAAGGTGTGACGATAAATTAAACTTTCGCTTATCTTTCTTCTCGGCACCTTGTGCACACGAAGGAAAAACCAAACTGACTGCTCTCACAGTTTAATTAGAACCCACGATTGATTCATCCCGGGTGGACATCTGTGGAGGATTAACCACTGCCGGCTCCTGTCGTCGGCCATCACGACAGGAGGATTCCTGCTCCAACAATACTATAGATCAAAGTCTAAGCTGCCCAGTCAGCTATAAATTTCATTGATGAATCATCAAACACGACAGAAAATTCCCAGGACATTGAAAAAAAAACACTCGTGTTCCAATCACTCCTGCAAGTGCAAGAGAAAGGACGTAAAAATCGGAAACTTCTATACCCAACGCTCCGAAGGCCGTTATCTTTTTATTTGTTTTAGCTTGTTTGTTCCCATTATTTTATGATCATTGCAGTTTCCTGCACCCCGTGGTAATAAAAATTGAGCAAAAGTTTAGCGTTTCTGCAGCTCCGACCTGGCAATTGCTATCAACACCACCACCCCCACCAGCAGTTTGCCGTTTGCTGTTGTTGTCGTCGTCGTTATTTGTGCTACCCGATGCTAAATCCGGTCGGCCGGATGAACGAGACCCATTAGGTGTAAACTTTTCGCTCCCCCGAGGACGACCGACCGGGACGGATGGGGGTTGACTGGCAGAGCGAGCTGCGGTTTTTCATTGCGGAACCACAGCCATTTTTTATGCCTGACTTTTGGGAGCAAACGAATTAAAACTTCAAATAAAAATTGAATCTTCCGAAGACAGATCTCGCCCGGGGGAACAGTGAATTATTCAGTGATAAAAGTCATCCGTTATTTTTTTTTTGGTAAACAAACGGCGTAGGTATAATGAGGGAGAACTTTATAGATCGGACGGTTTTGTCTTTTTGGTGCGAACGTCAGTGCGCGACAATCTTATCGATTGTCTTTCGCTAACAACTTCAATTCAATTGAAGACCAACAATTGAAAAGGGCCCAATTCGAAAATGTAAACAAACCAAGTGAGGGTTCATTTTCCTATGCTAGTCTAGCAAGGAATAACTATTACTCGGTTTGTTTACATTTTTATTAGAGAATTTTAAATTTTATAATGCCATTGCCTAATTTCATCTAACTAGTACAGAACTTTGTGCACTATGCAAAGTATTTATACATTTTACTGTAGCCTATTGAGAAAATTCCTATTGAGGAAGTTTTGTAGTTAGTAATTTTTTCCATTTTATTTTATTTTCTATAATGGACGAATACGTCGTACATTGCAAATGCATGAAACGCCAACAGTGTTATACAAAACATTTGCCATATATTTTCATAACGACTGAACCGCCTCGTGAAAAAAAACATATTGAAATAGTTTTGAAGCATGCGTTAAAAACTGTTTTGTACCTGTTAGCGCAATAAATAAACAATATTCAACAACAGCTGCACTCCATGGGAAATAAAAACTACGAACACACGTCGGTCAGCTACTTTCTGCGTACATTTTTCATGTCCGTAATGGGTACCGGAAGAATTAGAGTTCTGTACAGTGCAATTTTTGTATGCGAAATCACAAACTACGGTAATTTAACCTGGTGCATAGACCGAAACGGTCTATATTTGCAGCTGTAATTCATCGTTTGACTTCGCGATCCGTATCGTAGTCACCTGTCATAAATGTACCGAAATATATGAATTCATCGATAGCTCTAGAGTCGATTGCAGTGAAATCGATGTCATCCGTAAAACCTAAGAGCTGAGCTCTTCGTACGGCACCTTCAAAGAGCATTGTTGAATAGTACATTTGAGAGCGCCACAACATCATGAAAGCCTCTGAGGTTTAACCCGCGCACACTGAGGTTTCGTTTAACTGAATCATACGCTGCTTTGAAATCCTTACTTACAAGCTCAAAATGATACGGCTATCTGTCCATGGGGGCCCATGGCTATCTGCCTTCAGTTTTTTGAACGAATACTTCCGAAGACTTCTTCCACTTAGTCTAACTACCTAGTTCTTTACGTACATCTGCTTCTAGTACCACCTGGGTTCGGGTTTGAATCTTAGTACACTCAAGTCATTCGATTTCAAGTGACTTTAACATGGGTATATTCTTAAACCCCTTAGTAAAAATACTCCATACCAATGAGCAATACAGTAACTCGAGAGCATAGACGTCTCAAGGAAGACTGAGCCAATCTTGTATGGGAACACATTAATATTTGGGCAGCGAGTAAAAAATAATACCTTGCTTTTCTTGATGTACTGCTATTCATCAAACCACGTCAAGAGTTGATCAATGTCGTTTTGCAAGGCGGCACAACTTAGAGCAAATGATATTAGTTAATCGGAACATTTTGAGGTGGTTGGCGATGAGCGACTTTCCATATGACAGCCATATGATGAAAATAAGCGGACGCATTACGTTTCCTTGAGGAACTCCTGCAGTGACGTTGAATGTTCCTGATGTTTCATGGTCAACCTGAACCAAAGCTTTCAACCCAGTGAGGAATGATTTCAGCCACTCAACTAACTAAAATTACTTGGTGTACGTTTGGATGACATTTGGACCCTTATGAAAGCCCAAAATGACGACGGGTTCAACCTCAGGTTCTATTGCAGTCGATTGCAGGTACGTTGTCAATGATAATAAAGCACAGGTTAGGCAGATCCTTCTTTTGGCGGAAGATTTGACCACTGCGACCATTATTTTGATCTGTTGTGGTATACTTCTTCTTTTGTCTAGGTATTAGTTGCCGACATAACACTATTGATGGAAGTGTATGTCATTCTCAATTCATTCATTTTCTCCCAGTCCGGCATTGAACTTCTTATGAAGTTTATTACCTGATTGGGATTTGCAGACCAGGCTTCGAAAGGCTCCATTGTTTCTTTACCGAAGATTCTTAGTCTGCGAAGAGTTAGTGCACTGCACTGGCAGAGCAGATGTTCTGCGGTTTCGCTTTCGAATTCGCAGAATTGGCAAATCATTGTCCAGCCTACCAATCGTTTTGAGATGGTGTTTGCTCGGACAGTGACCGGTAACTAGTCCTATTATTATACTTAGTTCGGTTTTCTTGAAATTAAGCAATGATAGGCTTTTCTACGGTCTGGCTGTATAAAGCGCTTAGACTGTCTTAGTCCTGTAGAGGATTTCCAATTTTCCTCTATTGTTTTGTGTTCCCATGCACGAAGGTCGGATATAAGTGCGCTTGGTGACACCCCACAGAACGGTTCTGGACCGGTAAAGTCCGTAGATGAACCCTGCCTCGCTAAAGTATCGGCTTTTTAGTATCCTTCCACTTCGCAATGGCCCAGAACCCAGTAAAGGTAGACAGATCGTACAAGCGTATTGGTACCACGCCTGTATCATACAGTAAACGCAATGGAAGCGCTCGGGAACTACGTCACAACGTTACTAATATAATCAAACACGTCGTTCCTCCTAACCTGTTTATTTATTATCATTGGTACGCTGTAAGTAGAGCCACTGACGAACTGACATGACACATAGAAGAAAATCTTTTAAAAACCATCGTCCTGCACATTTTGCTTGCACACTAGCACCCTCTGTTATGTATGTTGCGGAGTAGCTTGCATTTGCAGGGTTTTATGCTGTAGGATTTTGTACATTTGAATAGTTTTATACTGAAAACTCAAAGCAACACACGCGCGCCGCGATGTGGCCATGTTGCGAAACATGCTTTTTTGAAAAAATGAGTGGTTTTTGATTGGACGATGGAATTATCGCGAGTATCTTGTCTGTTTGTCTGTGGTAGAGCGTTATAGCAAAAAGATGAAGACTGGCATCTCTTCCTCGCGTCCATACAAATGGCAAGCAACAGCGCACCCCTCCCGACAAAAGTTGAAGCTATGTACATGTATTAGTGGGGAAAGATGTGTGCGAGCGTGGCAATGCATTGCATACGTGTTTGTGTACATCCATATTTTGATTTACACACACTAGTATGTGTTAGTTCAACTTTAACTCGGCAGATAGCGTTGCTGTTACTGTCTCTCGACTTTTGGCAGAGTTGCCAGTCTTCTTGATGGAATGTTTTTGTTAAAGTCACTTTACATCGATATCGTGTTAGTAGGGCAAGGTAAACAATAACGATCATGAAGAAGCTTTACTCAATAATGACACTGGGGTTACTTTTTACGCGATTTTTATGCGAATTCACGCAATTTTTGGAAATTATGTGGAACTTATCCGCATAAAATGCGATTTTATTAGGCGACAGTTTATCAAAAATGATTGTATAAAGTAAAAAGTAAAATAAAATGGAGCACATGCATTATTTAAACTACGACCAAAGTGTTCACTTTACAGTAGGAGATGCTTGATGAGCTAACACGAAATAAATAATTAAAATAATATATTAGGCTTACCTTGTTAGCAGGGCGTGAGGCTCATCGCAATTTTGAGCAAGGTAGGGGCTTGGGATGGCGAAAGCTATGTTGGACGCTTCCTCATTTCATTTGCCTTACCCAACGAAAAAATAAAACTCGACTCAAACTGAAATATATAATTAACGGACACGTAACAAAAACGCAAATATTTTTCATCAAAGAAACGTACTTAGCCTAATTCGATTTTGAAGATACAATTGTACATCCAGCCAATGTAATGATGTAATTGCTACATGTATGCAACTCATGCTACGATGTTGTGAAAAAACATGTAATATTACATGATTACATGATGTTCCGTTTATGTGCATGTCAAAAGACCTAAATGTATCAGGTTGTTTTTGAAGTGTGTACTCAATTTCTAAATTGGAACATTACCGAATATGGACACGTGCAGGCACTAGGTAGAGACTTGGAATGACCAGAGCTATGCTGGGCGCTTCCTCTTAGTTGCCTTTCCCGTTTCATGTCTAAGTTGAATACCGCGAACATGCGATGTGATAAAAAAGCTCGTTTTCAAGGGAGTGAAAGTATATTTACAAGCAAATTATAGCAAACGTACAAATTGTAAGTGCCCTGTAATGAACAAAAACTCTCAACTTTACTTTTAAAAGTACAGTACAAACCCAAAAAATTAATTAAAATAGGATGTCTAAGTTGAATACCGCGGACATGCGATGTGATAAAAAAAATCATTTTCAAGGGTGTGAAAGTATATTTACAAGCAAATTATAGCAAATGTACAAATTGTAAGTGCCCTGTAATGAACAAAAACTTTCAACATTACTTTTAAAAGTACAGTACAAACCCAAAAAATTAATTAAAATGGGATTGGGTCAATTAACTTTTCCGAAATATTAATTTTTTTGAGTAGTTCTAAAAGTTATCATCATACCATCATAGATAGATAGATACGGATAAAAGTTACATTTTCTAATGTATGTGCAAGTTTCAAAGGAAAGAAATATCAATATTTTTACAGAATAATATTAATTCCTTTCAGCAAGTTTAAAATATTCGGTATATGTTATAGTTCTCGTTTTGATAATGTTCGCGCGCATTTTTTTGCCTTTACGATTCCTTCTTTTTATCTTTGTTAGCCTGTAACAAACTGCACTATAAGGTCGTATACTCCATTCATTCTGCTACGACTGCCATGGACAATCGGCCCTCAGCATTACAAGATCAGCTACAAGGATTGCTCGGCACAGATTTCTCCTGATTGCTAGGGTGTCCAGCAGGGGCGGACTGGCCCACCGGGCAACCGGGCAAATGCCCGGTGAGCCCCAGTAAAAATTATGTAGTTACACAAAATGAGATTTTCCAAAAATTTTGTTTCAGTTAAACTCTTTCAGCGATTCACGAATGTTCAATTGCTGGGGCCCCATGATTTATGAAATCAACCGATTTGATGATTGAAAATTCCGCTTCAAATGGGACTGTTGGGGCCCCGAACTTTTCACCAAAATTTCTCTTTCAATTAAACTTTTTCTATGGCTCACGAATGTTCGATTGCTGGGGCCCCATGATTCATGAAATCAACCGATTTGATGATTGAAAATTTAGCTTCAAATGGGACTGTTGGGGCCCCGAACTTTAAACCAAAATTTCTCTTTCAATTAAACTTTTTCTATGACTCACGAATGTTCGATTGCTTGGGCCCCATGATTCATGAAATCAATCGATTCGATGATTGAAATTTCAGCTTCAAATGGGACTGTTGGGGCCCCGAACTTTAAACCAAAGTTTCTCTTTCAATTGAACTTTTTCTACGACTCACGAATGTTCAATAGCTGGGGCCCAGTGATTCGTGAAATCATTTAAGTTGAGGTGTTGGGGTCCAAGCTCCGAAAATATAACCAGCTTCAATTCTGAGTATTTAAAAGTAAAATTAGTATTTCATCTGCAGTTATTTGACTACTTACAAATTTCGAACTGTCGGCTTAAGCTCCATACTTAGTTTACTTCAGTGGCGACGGGCCGTTATCGATCCTGCTCCGAATGAATTATGGTCCTCCAGTACTCAATCCTGGGCTACCTTTCTTCAAACCCCTCGAACACCAGCTGAACGTGCATCATCCTCGATAGCGCACATCTATCAGTGCGATGTCTACTCCGAAGTCTACGGCCTCTTCTTGATTCTCTGCTTAAAATAATTTTGGCTACTCTTTCGTCGGGCATTCTAGACACGTAACCAGCCCAGCGCAGACTGCCACACTGTACTATCTTATTATAACCGTAAAATCATGGCCATTCTAACCTCGCAGCGGACTTTATCAACATGATGGTCTCTCATGTGGGCTGTTCAACATGCCATTACAGGATGTTATGAAAGGAGCAACACACAGGCACAATCTTCAGCAAATCTAGTTAGTTCGTCTGCTTTCCCAATGAAATGGATATTGTCGATAGAACTGTGGAATCTGTGGTGGTGGCTGAACAAACTAAAACTCAAAATAGCGAAGACTGGGTAAAAGCTGGTAACTCGATCCTAATAACGACTGAGTTTGTTTTGTTTCGAGCATCGAGCCGCTATGCTACCCGTTCTCCCGGAACTCGACACTCGACAGTGCCTGAGTCGAGTCAAGTTGCACGGCATGTCCTTGTCCGTCATGTCCGATTTATTGTCCTTGTAACGCTGATGTCTTTTGAGTAGATGTCGTTTTTCGTGTTAATTTACTATCATGAGAATATTGCAAACTGGGGCCCCTAATCTCAAAGGCCCGGTGGGCCCTTTGGCTCCCAGTCCGCCCCTGGTGTCCAGTCCAATTAGCATCACACGCGCTTCGTATCTTGGTAGCTGGAGCGGGTTGTTCCAAGGCAGGCGACGGAGGGCGAACCGAATGAATTTACGTTGTATTTTCTCTAGCCGATCAACACCGTTGAGATAATGGGGATTCCAGACCGCCGAACAATATTCCAGCGTCGAACGGACAAGCGCGCAGTACAAATTCTTCAAGCAATGTATATCGTTGAAGCTTTTCGCAGTTCTTATTATTAGGCCAAGACGTCGAGAAGGACAATGTCGAATGACCGAAATAACAAATGGCATAATAGATCTAATGGCCAATTTACAAATGGCCGAAACACGAATGGCCGAATGTCATATTCGGCCGAAAATATTCACGGCCATTAACCCGTAATACTGTTAGGTATATGCTGTCCTTAATCGCTACTCGTCATTCGGACCCAACTAAGGGATAATCCCTAGTTGTTAGTAAACCTAGGAGAATGCACGCACCTTAATAGCCCTATTGGCACGGTTGTTACAAATCAGTTGTAGTAACGGATATATGACTAATTCTAGTCATAAATAAGTTGTTCCAACAAAAAGGGCGAAAACTGTGCTGCTTGGGAGAAGTGGTTTCTGCGGGGGAGCTGCCGCAAGTTCTGTTGACGCAGTGGTGCTTTTATTAGGCGCTAAACAAAGGCGTTCTTAAAGCATATTTTTGTCTGCCAAGTAGTGATTCGGCCTTTCGTGATTCGGGCAAATATAATTTCGGCCTTCTGTGATTTCGGCTATTTCTTTTCGGCCATTCGGTACCAGCCCGTCACGATGGTCTTCCGGGGTTGATACAGGCCTTCCGTAAAAACGAACTAACGATTGGAAGAATGGAACATGGAACAGCAAGCCAGAATCCACATTCACTCCGTCTTTTTGAGGATCCGCAAGTTCGACATTGCACCTTTGTAGGAGGTATGCTGGAAGGGGTCTCAGTACTTTCGTATAGGTATGGATATAACACAGACTAACTGATGTAATACCTCGAACAAATTTTCTAACAAAACATCATTTCATTGACACCCCTAAAACTTGGGAAAAACATTAGCATCGCCACAGAACAGAAGTGGAAGTAGAAGTCCAAACACGTACATGCTACTTCCTACAGACACTAGCGAACCTGGCGGTAGCGAGGCACTTTTTACACGAAAATTACACGAATGCACACGAAAGCAAGTGAAAGCTGCTACGCGATTGGCAGCGAGCGTTCTGCTTATATTGCTGTTATTTGCTTCTATGCGTAAACCTTCCCAAAGAAAAATAAAAACAAAAAAGACTCTTTTACCAGTTTTGATCGCCGAATCGTTCGGACTTCCACTTCTGTTCTGTGGCACCGCGCTACGCAGAGTACTATAAATTTATAAATATATATATAAATATAAATTTAGCCATAAATTTAGCAATACTATAAATTTACTTGTATATTATCTGACAACAGCGCCAGCGCAGGTGAGCGGCGTTCTCGCACAGCGACTGTTGTTTGAGCCTTAGCTAAAGTGAAAATTTTTTATTGACAATGGAATGAGGCTCCAGTGTTACGACTGTTAGTCTGTGGATATACCATTCACCACAGCTGTGGCACTACACACGGGTTGGATACAGATTTTATCGTGATGGGCGAAGGGGACATGCAAAAGCGCGTGATTGGATGATGGCCAATCGAAGGATGTTTTTTACACACAGCTTGATTGTGAATACGACAACTGCCCTAGATTGGCCAGGAGTGTGGATTCAAACCGCTTATTGGATAGTTCAGCGCACTCCCGCTTACGGACGACACTCGTCATCGACTCATTGACTTGGCCGCCTCCAAAAATATTGCCATACGAAGTACCTACTTCCGGCATAGCCTCCCATGGTGGTACACCTGGAGATTATCACAACAGATGAACTCGCAAATCGACCACGTTTTTATTGATGGAAGACATCGACGTTAGAACCTATCGTGGTGCAAACATCGATTATGACCACTACCTCTTGATGGTTCAAATGTGCCAACGGCATTCCGTTGTTACCAACATTCAATACCGGTGCCCGCCACGGTACAATCTGGAACGACTGAAGTTATCTGAAGTCCCTACTAAGTAGGCACAAAGCCTTGAGACAACGCTGCCAGGTAAGGGAGAGCTAAACGAGTCCTCTCTCGAGGACTGCTGGGATAGCGTTAAAGTAGCCATCAAAGGCGCAGCGGAAGGTACCATTAGGTTCGCTGAAAGAAGTCGACGTAACGATTGCCGTCGGCGGAATGCCGTCGGCGTTGATGCAACAACAGGAAACCCGTCATAACGAGGAACGTTATAGACAAAAACGAAGACAGCAATCTCAGCTTTTCCGGGATAAGAAGCGCCACCTGGAAGAAATTAAGTGGGGATGAAATGTGAGGATAAAAAAAGAAATATATTGTTCTCAGGAAACGCAGAAATTCTGCAAGCACCTAAATGTATCCCTCAAAGGGTTTGTGCCGCGAACCAAAAAATGTCGGGATTAAGACGGTGGGAACTTGTCGGATGAACGTGAGGTGAACGAAAGGTGGAGACAACACTATAATGAGCACCAGAATGGCGCGGAGAAGGAATACTCAGACAGCAGGTAGAAATGACAGTGGATGATGGTGATGTGCCGACTCCCACAATAGGTAAAGTGATCGAAACCATCAAGCAGCTCAAGAACAATAAGCCAGCTGGCAAAGATGGCATCGTAGCGAAGCTTATCAAGATGGGTTCGGCTAGGTTGGCTACCTGTCTGCACCGGCTGATAGTCAAGATCTGAGAAACAGGACAACTACCAGAGGAGAAGAAAGAGGTGGTAATATACCCAATATACATGAAGGGCGACAAAGTTGGAATGTGAGAACTATCGAGCGATTGCCATTTTCAATACCGTCTATTGCCGCTAGCTTGGTTATGTGGATGGGTGATCGACAACGGAATAACTCTTTCTGTTGCGACACATCTTCCAAACGTGTAGCGAATACCAAGTCCCTACGCATCACCTATTCATAGATTGCAAGGCCGCTTACGATACTATCGACCGTGGGAAGCTATGGAAAATTATGAACGAAAACGGTTTCCCCTAGAAGCTGACAAACCTGATTGAGGCCAGGATGGAAGGTGTGCAGTGCTGTGTGAGGATATCGAGTATATTATCAAGCCTACTTGAAATACGCAGGAGATTTCGATAAGGCGATGGTAGGGTAACCAACTTATTTTGGACCTCTTCAGCAACTGTACATAATTTGGACACTTCCATTTGATTTGGCTGTAAGTGTCCAAATTATGTACAGCTACTGATGGGGTCCAAAATACGTTGGTTACCCTATATGGTATTTCCTGTTTCCTGTTCATCAGAACGCTAGTAGGTGTTACGACAAAACCAGTTTTTATCATGCGGGGCACAATCTTCAATATATCTAGCCAATTTGTCTGTCTGCTGAAGCACCAAACACAATGCATCCGTTTTTTCATGCATTGCGGAAATTTGACATTTTTCCGTGGGCCTTAAGAACAGCCTAAAAATTTTGCGTAATGGCCGAATTGTTGACAATACTAAGAGAGTCCAAAGTTTGGTAAAAAGCTATGGTTTTGTTAGCCATTTATAAACCGGGAATGTTTTCCTTATGTTATTTTTAGTGATTTCTGTTAAATAGTTACGGTTCAGTAGAACAAACCCGACTGAGTTGTTTGAATGCTAATCAATCAAGCGGTTGACGCCAAATCTGGAGCAATCATTCTTTTGAATTTATGACTCCATAACAAAACAGACGAAACTAAATTCACTCGCCGTCGGTTGTCCTACCACTTTGGCTCTACTGCGAATGCCAAACCGAACTTTTATTTTGCAAATGTCAGATGCAGCCATGACGCGGTAGGGCCCAAGCACAACCAGTTATGCGGCAGTGCACCTTTCGCGCCCCAAATATTGAATTCATGACATGCGATTGAAGTAAGACGAACATGATGAGAATTCCCAAACTGTTTCCACGCTAGGCCTAACTTCCCTGTGAGTTTGAACAATATTCGAACTTCAGCTTGCCTCTTCCCCCGTGTCGTTCAGCTCGCATTGTTTTGCCACTCTGCGAAAATTTTCACTTATAAAAAAAGTCATTTATTGTACACAATTTTTGCCCTGGATAGGCCCGCTTCTGACACTATTTCGACAATGTGTCTCATGTACAGGGGCAGAGAACTGAAATTACTGCAGCAATTGCCAAAGTTAACGAACGAACGAATAACCGTCCAGAGCAGTAGGAGCAAAAAAAAACAGGAAAAATGATCTAATAACACGAAAATTTCACATCGCATGCTTGCCTCTTTGTTCGGTGCCTCGTTTGGAGCATTTGGAGGAAGGTGAATAACAGTACGACAAATAGTTTCGAGAGAAGTTTCCCAAATAACTATTGCTTTTGCTTAGCAAGCAAGCCGTTTGCGAGTTTGTTTACTGGTAATGAAAACGATGGTGGATTCCGATGGTACATGAATGTCACATAACATAGCATAACTGTATCTACCACGCTAGTCGACATGGTTCAAGAGTTCAAACAGAAATAAAACTGCAAATTATTTTCTTTTCTGGGAGGGGAGAAAAATACGCACATACGGCGTAACATATTTTTTAGTAATAAAAATTGTTTCATTGTCACAAACTCAGTGAGCTTATTGCTAAAACTAATTTTCACAAGCAACGTGAAATTTCCAGCGAAACATTTACTTTGCATACGTACATTCTAAAGTATGCGGTATTTCTGCAGATGAACGGAACGCCCATGTCAGTGTAAATTTACCTGAACCGAAACTTGATCTTAAACAACTTCTCATCCGATGAAAGTTTCACTTTTTGACAGTGGCAGCTTATGGAAGTGAGAGCAGAAAGGTATAACTACCTACCGCCTACGGCAATTTTGTCTCGCAACTTCCAGAACAACACGATGCGAAGGCGACGATAAGTTTGACATTGAAAAATCCCTTGTCAATCTCGTTCACCTTTGTCCGTCAGAATCAGGGGGCCCGGATAACCGGAGCACAATCAGCACCCGGCACGCTTGGCTTTCGGATCGAACTCTGATTTATTATTCTGCAAAGGTCAATTAACCTCTCCATGCGAGTAAGCGGATTACCGTTCAGACAAAGAAACATTACTCAATAATTTGATTAACGTGATCGAGCGCATTACAGCGTGTGTAGCGATTCTGCTGAGCCAATTTTCACCTCATTTAAACTTTAATTAATTCATCCGCACGGCACGGCACGGCACGGCCACTAATCCAATCTATCTATTTTGAACGCAGAACCACAATTTAACACTATATTCTCGCTGACCTGCCGCGCACTGATCTCCTAATTTGTGACCGAGTACGTGGATGTACGCACATAGTATGAGGCTGCTGCTGTTGATGTTATT
This sequence comes from Sabethes cyaneus, assembly GCF_943734655.1. Taxonomy (NCBI): domain Eukaryota; kingdom Metazoa; phylum Arthropoda; class Insecta; order Diptera; family Culicidae; genus Sabethes; species Sabethes cyaneus. The sequence goes on from NC_071354.1 coordinate 81,586,078, forward strand.
GCTAGCTGGTAGATGCTTATCAAAAATTCCACAAGCTCAGCATAAATTTAATCAACAACAAATAAGCCCTCATTGAATGGGTAATTGCGTGTTCAACCAAGTAGCACCAACAGACAGCAATCATCGGGCACATACATGCGGACATACACGGCCAGGGGCGGCCGATACACACGCAACCGAAGGCACACGTGCGCGGAAGCAGTTTCCTCGGAATTTAGAATAAATATCTCTAAAACGTTGCCCCCCACCGGTTATTTGCCATCTAAGCAAAAGCACCACACAAAAAATGTGATATATTATTGTTGCAAATATATTTGACAAGATAAAATTTGTGAAAATTTATTACTTTAAAAAAACTTATCGTATTTGCTATCTTTTTCCATTCAGACTCAATCTCTTGTCATTGATTCCAGTTTTGTGCACTACAATGTGAAGTGCTGTATAATTTATTTATATATTCTGCGATTAATTAATGTGTTGGACTTCTAAATCTAGTAATAACCCATTTTACGGAGGTGGTGCGCTCGTAGTTTGCGTTGCATCGAACAAACACAGCCGTCTTTAAAATTCTTCATAAATGCTATTAGAAGCATTTGTGCAAAGCTCGAAAATTTTCTTAAATAACCAGAAATAAATATTTACTTTACCTTTACTTTTGTGGCAACGATCCATTATTAATCCTGCATCGAAAAAATTATGATCCTTCAGAACACTCAGGGCGGCCCCGGGCTGCCGTTCTCCAATCCGAAGTATATAGCACCCTCCTGGTTCTCGCTGAAAACAGTTTTGGGAACTCTTTCGTCGGGCATTCTGGTCAAGTGCTCGGCCCACTGCAGCCTACCATATTGTACTGCATTTATTGATTGACTTCCTTTAGAATTCCGGTTTATGTGAATTTGCGAACTAAGGAACTTCAGCTGGTTACGTAATTCATAAAAAAAATCCTATTCGCGGCTGCACTTCGTCGTTTTACTTCGGGGTTTACATTCTTGTCACATGTGACGAGCGAATTCTTTCACTACGTGATACCGTTCGTCATCCAGCTCCATCTAGGCACCAAACATTATTTGGACTCCCACGTTCCGTGCCAGCAACCGTGAGCTTTATTAGCCACAGCTCATTTCTCTTAACTGAATCGCAATTTTTACTCTTGGAGCTTGTTTAGTAACTGACGCAGAGTAAACATCTGATCAACAATGAAGCAACCCTCACGAAAAACAGTTTGGTACTCGCTAACGAAAGATTCCACAGACGGCCTACAGTCTACAGACATAACATGATACAGACATAACAGCATACGAGAGAGCAACTGATAGGAAAAATTGAGCAATGTTATGTTATGCGCGTAACGCATAAAGCATAAACGAGTTATTTATTCACCGACAAATATCAAGAAAATCCTCAATTATTTGTTCTTCTGCTCAGGCTCTATCGTTTCCCGCTAAGAAGCTTAACCGAGAAATTGTGCTTTCAATCAGCCTTGTCGTTTTTAGCTCACTAATAGTCTTTCCATGAAACAAATTCAGTTTTAAGGTGAACTTGAAGAGGTTTTCAGCGCTTGCTCCTTAAAACCGGTTATAGACCTTGTAATTCTAAAAATCTAGGAAGGTTGTGTAGTGTTATAATACTAGGGAAGTCTAGATTACACAAGGCAATGTTGCTAATCGAGTGAGAAGTCAGCCAAGCCTACTCACACGCGCAGGCAAGTAGAAAAATTCGTGGAGAATCAGCTGCCCGTGAGGCTGGTGGCGCACAGGGATAAAAATTTTGCATCACTTTTTCTTCTTCTTTATCTTCATCTTCGCTTTCGATTCTACAAAAATTTCGTGGAAGTACACCACAACCTCATTAAAAAATAAGACAAACAGTGGTGGTCCGAGGTTGCTTCCTTGTGGAACTCCAGAATGGTTACAAAATTCACTAGAGGAGACAGCGCCTAGTGAAGCGACCCTCATTTCCCGCTGTAACACTATATTTACGCATTTTCATCTAGCCGAACCCGGATGAATCAACCCCGGTCGGCTAAGAACATAAATTCCGCATTCTATCCGATTACCCGCGCCGGTCAGTGACTCGATCGAGCGACGGCGCCGGTAGGGCAAAATACTTCAATGAAAAACAGCGCGTTTTGCACCATTCTAGATTAATGAACGCGCAAGTTTCTTAACCTGCCGTAACGAACGTTTTGCCGACTAAGGCAAACAACGAAGCGCGGAACGGTTCGTTGACAAAAAACCAAAGTTCCCGCGCGAGGGGCTAAAATGTATGCGCGAGAGAGAAGCTCAACGGACAGCGTGAGGTCTGCCGCTAGGGAGAATAGGACGGAACTACCTCGAGAAGGAGGAGTTTCCTTAGGGTAAACAGTTTTTAGCAAGTAAGAATTAACTTTGTGTAAAAAGTTTAGGAAAATAAATGGGAATTCTGATTTGGCACGCCGACCCGTCTGGTCGGTAGTGCGATTTAATTAACTGGTTTTGTTATTTACCCCCTACATCGTGGTGACAGCGGTGGGATCCGAACCCACGCCATTTCTGACTGGTGCCTAAAACCAGCCAGGAGATGCAGATACTGCACTAGTTTTACTGAGAGGCGACGATTAATCAGAAATGATTTCAGCCAGATTACAAAGTTTGGTGCCGCACCCATATTTTCTATCTTGTCTAAAAGCTAAAAGGTTGTGATCCACGCGGACGAAGGTGGCTTTCAGATCAGTGTACACTGTGTTACCCAGATGGGTAACTACTTACCCGAAGCCGGTTGGCACGAAGGTAATTTTAAACTTATTGTAAGAACAAAAAGTAAAGTGTCCAAAGTTACTGAAGATTGTTTGAATTACTTAAGGTAACTAAGCTTTTGGTAAGATAGCCATAAACTCTGCCCTTGTAGTTAAAACAAAGAAAAAATTTGTTTGATTGGAATTGATAACTGTGACACTGTGAATCATTATCATGTACGTCATCGTTGTTTTGTAACTTAACTGACTGTTCATATGAACGAGTTTTCAATATCTTGGATACATTTTCGCACATTTTCTTTATATATTTACATATTTATATACTTTAAAGAATAAGAATTCTCCAGGTATTAGCGTCTTTTTTGACAGAATAGTTGTTTATGCTAATGTTCTTTCTGAAGATATAATTTCTTTCTCACAAATATACGGTTTAGCATTGTTAACGCTCTAACTGGTAAGGCCGTTTGTAGATGAATTTTGGCCATTTTTACTTTTAAAGAAATAGATCATCTAGAACTAAAATGATCGATCTAAAATTTTTAATTGCTTTTGAACGAGATTCAAGTTTTTTTGGACCATTTATAAGATAAATTACGCTTATTGATAATGCAATTTCTTCAAGTTCTTCAGAAACAAGTTAACTTGAAGAAACCCGTATTAAACCTAATAGACTGTGCAATGCTCTAATAAAACTACTATCAGAAATGAATAAAACCAATTTGCTATTGGATTGTTACTTGGCTTCTATACCTCCTTTTGTGTTGGTGGCTCCACAGCCTGACTATCGCTCACAATTATTATCCTGGACCTACTTTTCTCCGTCTTTACCTCTCCATTTAACAACGTCTGAAAGCGCTCTTTGTACCTGGTCGCCACCGTCATTTTGACAGTAAACAGTTTGTCAGCACTATCAGTGCACTTCACAGGCATGACAACATTCCTACTTCTCATCGTTTTGTGGACACTCCCTGCGTTGTTGCAGACGAATCGAACCTCTACGCCGACGAATAAATTCTCGTACTCGCGCACTTTTGACGTAGGACTACGTCTTTGTTTACTATTGTGGGATATGGATATGGATATGGAAAAATACTTACTTTTCAAATGCGTTTTTCTCAGAATAGGAGAAGTCTGGAAAAATGCCATTACATGGATTTTGTAGATCCAGGTACGTAGGGGAGAGTAGTCAACAGTGAGACAACAGGAACAGTGAGACATCGGGAATAGCTTCGCCATAAAACATACAAGATCCATGATATTTTTCTGCAAAGTAAAGTTTGTGAATCTATATCACATAATATAGTTTAAGAAAAATTTGTAAATTTTTTAGTATATTTTCCAACAAAAGTCGTTTTTGGGGGGGTCAAAGTAAATTTTATTGCGATCATTTTCAGGTGATTTTTAACGGCAAATCGCATAACTAATCCAAATTAAATTTACTACATGGCATCTCATAGGAATAAGAGATAAAAATAATAAATATAAGACCATCGAATTATTTGCTAACACGACTATTTCACTATTTTTTATAAAACATTCCTATTGGGAACAGTGAGACAAACAGATGTGGGTAATTTTCAAAAAAAAAATTTGTGTTGAATTGTAAATCAATCCATATAAATTGATTGTAAATGAGTCCTGAAGTGTAAGTTGAAGGTCAGATAACCAGGATTGGACCTTTATAGGAATATAAATGTAGATGTGAGAAAAATCGGAATTTTCAATAATGCACAACAATAATGTATCCTTTATGCACAAAATAAACAGTACGGCCTCTAAATTATTCTTTGTAACCAAAAAATATGGTTTAAGTTTAATTCTAATATGTGTCTCAGTATTCAATACTCGTTGTCTCACTCTTCCCACCTACTGGGGAACAGTGAGCCAAAAAGACACCTTCACATTTGCGTTTGTAACTATTTTATCTTTTAACCAAAAGGGCTGAAACTTTTTTTCAGACAACTAGAAGGATATACCTTTCAAATGGATAGAAGACCTCGTTGGTAACTATCACCAAAATTTTTTTTAAATTTTTGGAAAAAAAGTGTCTCACTGTAGACGTCTCTCCCCTACTTTTAGACCATTCATTCCGTTTTCGAAAATATGTGCCAACGGAAGTGTGAGACGCCGTGGAAAACTATAATATTTTGAATCGAAAACTTTTATATCTTCCTTCAGACAATAGATAGCAACTATCTAGAAGTTTTAAAAAATGCATCATTTTACGTTCTAAAAGTCATCCGAACAAAGTTTTCAAATTGGTTTTCAAATAAAAAAGTTAGAGCAAAAAAACTGCTTTTTCAAGATCCACCCTGACTTAATCTATAAAATTCGTTGTATAGTGATACACAGATGAGATACAAATTTGGTTTCTTCAGCAAAGTTTATGAAAAATAAATTATTTACAACTTTGTAGTAGAAAGTATTGCTCTATATCGCAAGACAAAAAAGTTAAAATTTTTATAACGAGTAAAAGTGTACCACCCTAATGACCAATTATACCAAAAGATAGGTCTTTTTTTCTAAACAAAATCTTCTGAATACATGAAATATGTAGAGCCAATGGTTTTCGAGATATTGATTTTTGTCTGGAATTTTGGCTTTTTCGACCATAGTGGTCTGTGAAGACTTCGAGAGTCAGGCACAGGATGATGCCACGGAGGAGGATAACTCCAATGGAACGATCGATGTTAAAAAGGAACAATTGATAGCCGAAGAAGCTGAACAAGATGCTGAGGATGACGAAGATATGGTCATAATTCCGTAAGTGGTGACACTTAAATATGATATAACAAGCAGAGGAAAAAGATTGTGACGATAGTTGTAAGATTTTTAAGTTATTCTCCTCGGAAAGTCATTAAAAATGTACTGTCAAAATTGTGGTGTTATACAGGTAGCGTATATAAGGTTTGGGAACGTTTAAAAGGCTTGGCATGTAAGACAGTGCAACAGTTGATTTGATGCCAAATGCTAAAAAGTGACAGGTGGGAAGCACCAGACCTGGCGGCGAATGATCACTGCGGCTTCACGTCAAAACAGAGTAATGTATAGAGAGATTAGAGCTGCGGGAAAAAGAATTCGCCGTCCAAAAACTACATACAGCGGTATATAGCCGTCCAAAAACTACGGTATACAGCCCTACGGGTTGTACAAAAGGGTGACGTAGGACTATATCAGATCATTAGATCAATGACTAATGTAAACTGCATTTTTGACATATGTATGTTTATAACTTTTTGAGAAATGGCGTATGTGGTCAAACCAAAGTCGTAACAGATTTTCAGTTACCCTCCGACGTTTCGCTTTTTTTAAAGCTTTTTCATGTATGCTTATAAGAATCTGTGAGTGCCATTGTTTAAGTTAATGTTTAAAAAAGAAGAGCGAAATATTCGGATTCAATGCTTCATTGAATGCAATGGTGGCTTTGAATTGAGACATAGAGATTTCTATTAAAAATCATTTGGGTGCATCATAAAGGTTGAATTAGTAATGAATGACCAGCCCACAGATTATTGTATTAAATATGATTATGCGCAGCTTGACATGTTTCAATAATCTTAGTTTAACTCGCTTGTGGCCTTTAAAAGGGCCATTGGTTACAAATAACATTAAAGCCAAAGCACGTTCATCGCAAATATGATGTGCCATTCGAATGTCCTTTTTATGACATGAATGGCAACAATCACGTAAGTTAGCGGTTATTAAATATATGTATGACCTCATTCCAAGGTCAAGACTAAAATCTTGAGATTAGTCTACTATTGTGGGACTGGATAGCACTTTGTGAAAATGAAAATAGAATAACTATAATAACTATCAAACTATTGAACGAAACTGAACAATTTATATATCGTTGGATAGATAAAATGACCAGCAATTTTATGGAGGGGGTTAGAGAGTAATTTTATGGAGAGCGTAAGAGGGGCGCTCCTATACAAATGAAACACAAATTTCCTCATAACTAATCCAAGAACTAATCAAGCAAATGGAACCAAATTTAGCATGTGGGAGTTTTTCGAAGCATGAATTTATTTTATGATGGTTTGAGACCTCTCACCCCCGTGGTAGGAGGATAAGGACTCTCATACAAATAAAACAGAAATTTTTGCGTATGTGCCATATTTTTTGCTATGTAACAAGCGGTAAGCTGTGAAAGTAAACTAGTAAAACCTTCTCGGGGCAAGAAACAGTGAATCGACGCCGCTAACTTACGTGATTGTTGCCATTCATGTCATAAAAAGGACATTCGAATGGCACATCATATTTGCGATGAACGTGCTTTGGCTTTAATGTTATTTGTAACCAATGGCCCTTTTAAAGGCCACAAGCGAGTTAAACTAAGATTATTGAAACATGTCAAGCTGCGCATAATCATATTTAATACAATAATCTGTGGGCTGGTCATTCATTACTAATTCAACCTTTATGATGCACCCAAATGATTTTTAATAGAAATCTCTATGTCTCAATTCAAAGCCACCATTGCATTCAATGAAGCATTGAATCCGAATATTTCGCTCTTCTTTTTTAAACATTAACTTAAACAATGGCACTCACAGATTCTTATAAGCATACATGAAAAAGCTTTAAAAAAAGCGAAACGTCGGAGGGTAACTGAAAATCTGTTACGACTTTGGTTTGACCACATACGCCATTTCTCAAAAAGTTATAAACATACATATGTCAAAAATGCAGTTTACATTAGTCATTGATCTAATGATCTGATATAGTCCTACGTCACCCTTTTGTACAACCCGTAGGGCTGTATACCGTAGTTTTTGGACGGCTATATACCGCTGTATGTAGTTTTTGGACGGCGAATTCTTTTTCCCGCAGCTCTAATCTCTCTATACATTACTCTGTTTTGACGTGAAGCCGCAGTGATCATTCGCCGCCAGGTCTGGTGCTTCCCACCTGTCACTTTTTAGCATTTGGCATCAAATCAACTGTTGCACTGTCTTACATGCCAAGCCTTTTAAACGTTCCCAAACCTTATATACGCTACCTGTATAACACCACAATTTTGACAGTACATTTTTAATGACTTTCCGAGGAGAATAACTTAAAAATCTTACAACTATCGTCACAATCTTTTTCCTCTGCTTGTTATATCATATTTAAGTGTCACCACTTACGGAATTATGACCATATCTTCGTCATCCTCAGCATCTTGTTCAGCTTCTTCGGCTATCAATTGTTCCTTTTTAACATCGATCGTTCCATTGGAGTTATCCTCCTCCGTGGCATCATCCTGTGCCTGACTCTCGAAGTCTTCACAGACCACTATGGTCGAAAAAGCCAAAATTCCAGACAAAAATCAATATCTCGAAAACCATTGGCTCTACATATTTCATGTATTCAGAAGATTTTGTTTAGAAAAAAAGACCTATCTTTTGGTATAATTGGTCATTAGGGTGGTACACTTTTACTCGTTATAAAAATTTTAACTTTTTTGTCTTGCGATATAGAGCAATACTTTCTACTACAAAGTTGTAAATAATTTATTTTTCATAAACTTTGCTGAAGAAACCAAATTTGTATCTCATCTGTGTATCACTATACAACGAATTTTATAGATTAAGTCAGGGTGGATCTTGAAAAAGCAGTTTTTTTGCTCTAACTTTTTTATTTGAAAACCAATTTGAAAACTTTGTTCGGATGACTTTTAGAACGTAAAATGATGCATTTTTTAAAACTTCTAGATAGTTGCTATCTATTGTCTGAAGGAAGATATAAAAGTTTTCGATTCAAAATATTATAGTTTTCCACGGCGTCTCACACTTCCGTTGGCACATATTTTCGAAAACGGAATGAATGGTCTAAAAGTAGGGGAGAGACGTCTACAGTGAGACACTTTTTTTCCAAAAATTTAAAAAAAATTTTGGTGATAGTTACCAACGAGGTCTTCTATCCATTTGAAAGGTATATCCTTCTAGTTGTCTGAAAAAAAGTTTCAGCCCTTTTGGTTAAAAGATAAAATAGTTACAAACGCAAATGTGAAGGTGTCTTTTTGGCTCACTGTTCCCCAGTAGGTGGGAAGAGTGAGACAACGAGTATTGAATACTGAGACACATATTAGAATTAAACTTAAACCATATTTTTTGGTTACAAAGAATAATTTAGAGGCCGTACTGTTTATTTTGTGCATAAAGGATACATTATTGTTGTGCATTATTGAAAATTCCGATTTTTCTCACATCTACATTTATATTCCTATAAAGGTCCAATCCTGGTTATCTGACCTTCAACTTACACTTCAGGACTCATTTACAATCAATTTATATGGATTGATTTACAATTCAACACAAATTTTTTTTTTGAAAATTACCCACATCTGTTTGTCTCACTGTTCCCAATAGGAATGTTTTATAAAAAATAGTGAAATAGTCGTGTTAGCAAATAATTCGATGGTCTTATATTTATTATTTTTATCTCTTATTCCTATGAGATGCCATGTAGTAAATTTAATTTGGATTAGTTATGCGATTTGCCGTTAAAAATCACCTGAAAATGATCGCAATAAAATTTACTTTGACCCCCCCAAAAACGACTTTTGTTGGAAAATATACTAAAAATTTTACAAATTTTTCTTAAACTATATTATGTGATATAGATTCACAAACTTTACTTTGCAGAAAAATATCATGGATCTTGTATGTTTTATGGCGAAGCTATTCCCGATGTCTCACTGTTCCTGTTGTCTCACTGTTGACTACTCTCCCCTACGTACCTGGATCTACAAAATCCATGTAATGGCATTTTTCCAGACTTCTCCTATTCTGAGAAAAACGCATTTGAAAAGTAAGTATTTTTCCATATCCAGCCCGCTGTGGCCCAAAGGTTCACCAATATCTACGGTCCGCAGGACCTGGGGGAAAAGTTGGGTTCGAATTCTGTTATAATTGACTCCCATTATAGCTTGTTTTGTTCCATGGACCCGTAAACGTTGCTTCAAAGGCCATCCCTTACCTGTTTTTTCGTTCTGGAGACACTATAAACACGTTTGTTTCATTACTTTCTTCTACCGTCCCCTCCATCTATTGTAAAAAAAACTATCGTTATGAAAAACAGTAGTTATAAAAAAAGAGTATTTCTACATCTCTGGACTGAAGTGTTGCGCTTGCGTAGTTTTGTTTAAGGCGGAATTAGTCGTCATCGACTCTGTCAATTTCAAAAGCAGTATTTTTGTTCGAAACAAAAAATCTGTTCATGTGTTTTGTTCTGTTCTGTTCAATATATTCGGTGTGCAGATTGGCAAAAAGAACGCAGGATTTACATTTTTGTAAACAGAATCCCGCTTTTGGGCCCAAAAACTGCTTCTGGAATTGGGCTTTCCGACGAAAAGTTAATGACTGCTAGTTTCCCGTTAAGCGTGTAGATCTTTCGCGTATGTTTTCTTATTTAAAAACCTTCTGATCTTTTTAGAAAGAAAACTAACATAAATTCGAGGTATTCTAAAATGTTTTCAAGGTTTTTGGAATTTGCTATAATTTTTTTTAATATTTTGTATAGACAAGTATTTCCATTTTGCTTGCCGCCTTGCAGACTGATTCTAGCAGAATAAGCTCACAGTTGCTTACTTCTACGGCTTGATAACGAGAGATTTTACGCATTCTCTCAGCACTCAAGTCGGCCAAATGTTTTTAGGATGACCTATCAATACAAAAAAAATCGGGCTGCATTTTGTCCACAGCATAAAATAAAATTAATTTTTGTATCTCGATGAGACTTGTTTAATGAGAATGCGGTATCAATCGATGAAGTAGTCGGGACATCATAATCATTCGATATTATTGCAATATTTTCAAAACTTTATCCAGGAATTAGTAATCCTCATTGTATTTAAAAACTTATGTTGAGCTTTGTTAATACTTCAAATAATTCTTCTTGAAGAAAAAGGCATGTATCCCTTACAATTTAACAATTTTTTTTCGATTCCACCGGCATGTCCTTCTTTACGACACCGTATGCTTTGAAAACTTCATCACATACTTTTCGGATTTTTTCGACGGAGTTTCCTTGCGTATTTTTTCACATAGAAAACAATTCGCGTTTGTTCATTCCTTTAAAAGTACCCCCAATATTATTCTTTAATAAAAAGGTTTTAAAGCGTCGTTTTCTAACTTACCTGTGATATTTATAACGGTAGTTTTTTTCTACAATAGATGGAGGGGCCGGTAGAAGAAAGTAATGAAACAAACGTGCTTATAGTGTCTGCAGAGCGAAAAAACAGGTAAGGGATGGCCCTTGAAGCAACGTTTACGGGTCCATGGAACAAAACAAGTCATAATGGGAGTCAATTATAACAGAATTCGAACCCAACTTTTCCCCAGGCCCTGCGGATCGTAGATATTAGTGAACCGTTGGACAACAGGGGGCTGAATATGGAAAAATACTAACTTTTCAAATGCGTTTTTCTCAGAATAGGAGAAGTCTGGAAAAATGCCATTACATGGATTTTGTAGATCCAGATACGTACTTTTAGACCATTCATTCCGTTTTCGAAAATATGTGCCAACGGAAGTGTGAGACGCCGTGGAAAACTATAATACTTTGAATCGAAAACTTCTATATCTTCCTTCAGACAATAGATAGAAACTATCTAGAAGTTTTAAAAAATGCATCATTTTACGTTCTAAAAGTCATCCGAACAAAGTTTTCAAATTGGTTTTCAAATAAAAAAGTTAGAGCAAAAAAACTGCTTTTTTAAGATCCACCCTGACTTAATCTAGAAAATTCGTTGTATAGTGATACACAGATGAGATACAAACTTGGTTTCTTCAGCAAAGTTTCTGCAAAATAAATTATTTACAACTTTGTAGTAGAAAGTATTGCTCTATATCGCAAGACAAAAAAGTTAAAATTTTTATAACGAGTAAAAGTGGACCACCCTAATGACCAATTATACCAAAAGATAGGTCTTTTTTTCTAAACAAAATCTTCTGAATACATGAAATATGTAGAGCCAATGGTTTTCGAGATATTGATTTTTGTCTGGAATTTTGGCTTTTTCGACCATAGTGCAGACCTGGGCTGTTTCCTCCATGCGTCGTACCTATCACCTTTCTCACTGTTGATACAACGTCACCATGGAAGTTTTTTCTGCCTTACGTGTCTTTGACTCTGTCGCAGTCCAAAGTAAATCATCTACTTATATCAAAGTGAGCGTGCGTACCATAACTCCAGAACGCCTTGACCGATTTCCACCAAACTTGGCACACATATTTCTTGATATAAGAGAATCAGCACTGGGGGTTGATAAGAGGGGGGACTCGTAACCGGAGGGGGAGGCCAAAACTCCGAAACACCTGGACAGTTCTTCATCAAACTTGGCATAAATATTCCTTGACATTCGGGAATCAGTATTGGGAAGTTGACAAAAGTGGAGAATCCCTAACAAGGGGGAGGAGAGATCTAAATAAGTGAAAGGAGTTGCATTTCTCTTACATTTTAACCGACGGCAGTTGTGTAACTGACTTTGAGAAAAGAGAGGGCTCCATCGAGAAGGAATATATGGTTAATAAACCTTTGTTTCGTTTCCATTATAGCGATTTTCAATGAGCAAACCAATGCATAATTAGCAACGTGACAGAAGGGAAAACCGACTGGGAAGAAACCGACATGTAGCCGGACGAGGAACGTGAGTATGAATGTATGTTCCGCCATAGCTCCGGAACTTCTGGACTATTCTTCATCAAATGTCGTTTGTCTGTGTTTTTTGGCATAAAATAACCAGCACCGGGGAGTTGCCAAAAGAGGGAGACGGTCTCTTACAAGGGGAGAGAAAGGTTCAAATAGGTAAAGGGGTGCGTTTCTCTTGCATTTGGAATGATAGCATTTGTACAAGTTGTCTTATTTCTGAAAGGGGAAATAAGATCATCAAATTAATTGTTTGTCGGTGCGCAAACGTTAATTAGACTGCAATTGAAGAATTCACCACTCACATATACGCTCATCTTATGGCCTTCAACAGATACCACGTTGCTTTTGATTTCACAGCACTACGGCACCGATTCCACGTTCCGCCTTATTACCGTCACTGTAGTAGATGTGATATTTTAAACAAGTGCCTGCAATAGGTTCTGCTGCATGGAACTCCCTTTCTCCGGTATCTTCAGTTCGTGTCGATGTAGCGCTTGAGCTAGACCAACTCGTCCCATGTGATGAAGATTTCGAACTTTTCGTTTCATTGTTCGTTGGTCGTTGTATATGTATTCTATAACAGACGACAACTAAAACAACCCTTCGGGTTAAAACCACTCTTAAAAAAACTAAAACAAAAGCGATACTTTAACCTTCCGTTACTCGCGCCTACTTTTGTAACACGGATACTCGCGCGTTGTATTTTGTACAACACTTTTTATCTCGGAATATCTCGGAATCCTGGTTATATAGAAAGTTACTGTCTTCAGCAAAGTTAATCAGTAGGGTAAGACCTATTGTTTGGGGGATAACATTTTATAAGTTTGTCACCAGGTGGCGCCAAAACCCGCTGTAAATTGTACATCTTACAATTGCGGCCATATACAAGTTGCTGCATTCGGAAAGATCCTTTTATCGTTCCTAAATGATGTAGCATTCTATTGATTAATTTTTTTCTAGTAGTTATCATGTTTTCTTAGATATTTTTCACATAAATCATCTCATCACATGATACCATTTCTGCAGTTGGCAGAAAGTAGGGCATCTGTGGTTAGAAATTAGGGCTGATGTGGTGTTTTGATTTACTTGGGCAGGATGTTTAGAAAGTTTTTTGCACAGTTATAATACATAGTGTGAAAATGGGATACTTCCGTTCATCAGCCTAGCATTTTTGGTCCACTAAAACATTTTTTGAAAACAGGATCATACAAATTAACAGATTCCGTAGATAGAACACATTCAGAAAACTAGCCCATACACTAGCGCCGTGAAGTCACGAAATTATGAAGTTTTGCACATCTGTGGAATGACCATCAACTGCTGAATAACTTTGCTGTATACAGAAACCATTTTCCCTTTTGAAGAAATAAGAGAAAATTCCAGTACGGACCAAGTGCGGTACCCTTCACACGCCGCCTGCATCGTTTCTGCGATTTCGGTTAATGCTCATCTATTTTGCTGAACAGTTTAAAGCATTAATGTATAAAATAATTTTGTCATTTTGTTCATAATAAGTTTATTGAAGAATACATTTTGGTTTGACATCGATCTGTTACTTTAAAACAAAATGGCATCCAAAAATCTACAAGTGTTGTACAAAATACAACAGCGCGAGTAACGGAAGGTTAACTTCACAAAAACTTATTCTCTTTTGTTCAATAAAAAAAACAAGGTGACCGTAACATAATTCCAGAAGCTGTTTGCGACTATGTTGGCGAAGTTCAATTGCGTGGTACTGGACGATGAAACTTACCTATGTCAAGGCAGACTTCAAACATTTTCCTGGGTTGGACGCAACCGGAAGGAGAAAAACGGCAGACCTTTTCAAGCAGATAATATGGTCGAGGTTCACTAAGAAATATCTGGTTTGGCAAGCTTATGGCTTAAGATGGCTTAAAAACAATGTTGCCAATCGAGCGAGAAGTCACCGTTGTATACTCTCACGCGAGTGAGTATGAGAAGCATAGCATTCAACGCTTCCCGCCGCACACGTAAGCGTAAAACAAACAGTTACCGTTGCTGTGTGCAGACATTTTGCTACCTATACACTCGCGCACGCACATTCTCACATCGTCTTCCTGCATAGCTTATTTCCGAGTCAAATAACACCTGAGAAATCAGCAGCCCGTGAGGCATAGAGGCGTACTGGGATACAAGGTTTGGATTACTTTTTCTTTTCTTCTTCATCTTCGCCACCGATTTTACTCACGGGCAAGAGCGCGAGTGCCCGCGAGTAACGCGGCATCCGCAGCTAGAGCAGCAACGAAGAACGTGGGCGATGACCGTAGCTGTTAGCTAAACACACACTCGCAAAAACTCGTCGCAATGCATGAGTCCGAAAGGGACACTTACGCTGGCGCGTTTGTTAGGATGAATTCGCGTGTGTAGGAAAATTAGACTACACGAGTGTGGGCTTCGCAGCACTGCTAAAAAAGCGACATTTTCGTTATAACTGAGAGGAACTCAACTAGGAAATTTACCTGAATATGTGTCTGGATTAACGTCTGCAGCAACACGATTGTTCCGTGCTGCTTTGACCGGAATTGGCATCCTACATTAAAAAATAGGGGTCTCCTTGGGTTCTTGAAGACCTCCGAACATGTTCAGATATGACCAACGTGACCCGATGTGGTTGATTTGGCTTCCATGGATCTAGCCCGCCCAGTTAGCTCCGGGGTACGATGCAGGCCTAACAAGCCAGTCCTCGTATGTTCGAATATTGACTTAGCGGTGCCACTATAGAGTCAATAGGATTTTTGCACTAGCCCCGCAATTTTTCTGTACTGTAATAACCGGCTGCGAAGTAGTCTGTCGATAAAGAAGGGTCACGTTGTGAATGATGGTGCATGGTATATTTTGGTCCATATCGCAAAGTAGCCATTAAGTGGCGGCAACTTAATACAGACCAACTGGTTTTTAGGGTTTTAATAACGCCAGAGATGCATCAAACGTTCCTAGTTTTTATACCGCGTGATGACGATTTTAAAAAAATAGATCAAAATGGGTGCATAAGTAAACAAAATCAGGGTCACTTAAAATGGAAAGTGCCGCCATCCGGGGTGAGATTGTGCCACGGGGGTGAGATTGTGCCACGGGGGTGAAATTGTGACAAAAACCAAAAATGTTTATTTGTGAAAATTTATTGTATCTATAGAAACTGGTGACATAAATTCAAAATGATGATGAACACAACATATTTATTCATAACTTAGAATGGAACACAGATAATATTAGCAAACTATTTAGCCTAAACAGGGTTTAAAAGTTCGTGATCAAAAATACGCGGAAATAACGCTTGTAAAAAATGTCCCGCATAAACCAACCCAAACAAGAAATCGCATCAACTTGCTATCTTGAAGGTATATAAACTAATCATTTACAATGTATTGAAAGGTTATTATGCGTTGGATAGGTTTTGATTACGAAAATAATATTTTTTCGAAACCTTGTACTTTTCGAGCTTCACGGGGGTGAGATTGTGCCAAGCCATAATGATCGATCCAATTTGTGGATTTCACATACACAACAAAAATACGTCAGTATACACCAGCACACTCACATTCTTTACTATTGAGCACAATATTTTGACAGATTAGATTGCATCATCCATTTTGGAGCAAACTGCATCATAGGTCTGCTAAATAATTTAAACTAGTTTTTACTTTTTCTCTGGAAATTTCAGATACTTCGAATAAACACTCTAATAAGACGAATATATTATACCGTGTCTAAACTGCCAGTTTTAAGGAGGGGGAGGGGGGTGGGATAGGCTACATGTTCTGCGGCCGCGGGTTCTCGAACGAAGTAATGGTTACGTTTGTTAAATGATCAAATAGGTATGCCCCCTTAGGATACACCCCTTCATACATCTCCCCCTTGTTAGCCCTAGAAACGCTACTGGCTATATAAAGGCTGTCCATTGACTACAAACTCATTTTTAGTTATTTCATTTGGCCGACCCCCAGCCTCTAATAGTCCACTTAGTTCATGGACGGCCCCATGTGAGCTACTTTATACTGATATTTATGTGTATTGTTTATAAACATGCTAATGTTCACTGTTTAGGTTTTTAGCCTGACTTTAAGTTTTTGGCACAATGTCACCCCCTAGAAGGGGTGAGATTGTGCCAAAGTTCATACACTTCCAGTAAAATTAGGGTTCATTGTAACTAAACCATCTCTACGATAGTTGTTAATTGAACAATTTAGTATATATTGACAGGTTTGAAATCAACTTAGTTCCTAAATTGTGTGTATACTGAACTAAAGAACAAAAATATATGCTTTTTTGGCACAACACAATTACCCGGATGACGGTAACTTAAATAAGGATATAATTATTCGATCATTGAAGCGTGTATTTATAAATAATAAAGTCGACCCGATAGCATTTCCCCGTTTAAACAACCAAATGCCGAGAGGGTTGAATGCTGTTAGTCGAGATTGAGATTTAAAGAAGAAAAAAGCGTATATTGTCTACCTATTTGTTTGTTCAGAATGGGCACATAAGCATCAAAAAGGCGTTCTTTCAGCTTTTCATAATAAATAATTCACCCATTCGCAATCATCACGGTACGCTTAGGCATTTTTCATCCAAAGCAAACTTCACCCGTTACCTCCATCTCATCCGAAGACGATTGCCTAATATCATCCCATTAGATGGGATTACCTACTTGCAATTTGAAGGGTTTAAATATTTATCAATGAAATCGACGTTGTTCTTTGGTTCTGATGTTTATGCAAACATTTTTTCCCTAACGTTCCGATCGTTTGTTTCCGAGCTACCTGCCTATTTGAACATTTGATTTCAGAAAACCGACGCTTGAAGGGGTGATTTTTCCGATGGATTCGAATGAATGAATTGAGTGGATCGTTGAATATAGCAGAATATGGCAAAATGAAACTTCCCCGTTCGGTAGCGATTTTATGGATTGATGTCTCCTAAGATGAAAGAACAAAAATACCAAAACAATCGTTGCATTATTGGATTAGTTTATGCTTCTCAGATGATGTTAGTTAGATGTCCTAAATCGGAGATAGATGTTTTCGCTCACAATCAGGAATTAAAGCTAGAAATGCAAAGAGCAACTGCATTATGGTATCAAATGACTTTAAAACAATTCAAATTTCAAATATTTAGCACATAATCGGAACATACATATCTATCAACAAGGTTGTGTAATGGCTGTTAGCGGAATTAAATGGAACATTTCCCTCATTGCATTGAGGTAATATTTTACCAGCTATTGGTCTATTAAGAAATAGCACGGCAATGATGTGGGTGCACCTATTAAAAATCAAGCCAGAGTTGTTGTTCTTTATTTACAACCTTATAGCAGCAAACTGCCAAACTTGTTTTCATGTAGAAGAATTGCGCAAAGACGGATAATTAGAATCCATTTACACAATTACACAACTGGAAGAAGCAGTAATTAAAGACATGACTGAATAATCGTCAAAATAAACCTTACGCAATGTAACTAATTAACTTTACTTAGTTCTACGATGACAGTAATGTAGTCATATCTCAAACACAAGTTTCTCTTTTTTCTTCGCTTAGGAAAAAAGCGATACCGACCTAACTGGCTGGTAAGCTTACCAACAAATTAGAAATCAGGCGATTACGCTAGCCTATGAGGATTATGATTCCTGTGGGAGTCAGCTGCTATAAGTACATTCCGGTCTATCTCGGCCCATTCATGAAAAGTTCGACAAGTACCGCAAGGCTTTATTATTCTTGGTGCGTTTCGCTCTTCTAGCCGTTTATTTCAATTTGTACGGTAGCATATTTGTGTCCTCTGGTCATACACTTGACGTATCCGCAGGATGCCGAAAGCAAGAGCAGGACGTAAGCTTGGCGCATAGAATTCCCCTGAACCCATGTTCAGGCGAAGACATTTACTCGCTCTTGGCACTTCACTGCCCACATTTTCCCAAAGGGAAAACGAAGTACCGAAAAACGTGACGGTTAGCCAGAATTGGCGCACACAGAAAAAACAGAAATCGGAACACATTCGCTAGACTAATTCAATTCAACTTAACGAAACTGTGTTGCTTATGATTAGCAGTAACCAGAACAAATGTTTGCCAACTTTTACAACTCAGTGTCATTAACCGACTGCATTAAGCTGGCCCATTGAGAGGTTGTTTTTCATATATCACTTAAAAGTTTTGAAATTAAGAAAAACTGCTTCTGCTGCTACTGCTGCTGGTCACAAAAGAAAAACAGCCTTGGCTTGTTAATCGGGCTGCAGCCCGAAGTTTTTCTTGCAGCCCTAAACGAAAAGAACACACTAAAGAGTCCCCAAACTTGGGAAAATATTTTCCATCCGGAATAACTGTAATTAAGTTACGAAATCGTTTTTCCATTCATAAAAACCAACCGGTTGCAAATAGTTAGGTTTTCCGCAGTGCTGCGTTTTTGCGTTTCATTCTTCTGCTTGCCTGGGAGGAAATAGTTCGGAACCATTTTGAAAAGAACCGAAATCTGTAAGTCGTCACGTAGTTCCGTCCGAAGCCGTTCTTCCGTTCCACATCACCGTGTGCTTGTTCGTCGGATTTTATCATACTTGTACCGTTTTCTTTACTGCCCATTTACATTCGCTTATGGCTATCATCGCAAAATTTACTTCCGTGCGAGAACTTCTCTAGGTGGGATGGTTTCTCAGAAATTAAATTAAAATCTATCCTCGACAACGACTGCGGGAGTGTCCTTTCCGTCCGGGCTTTTTCTCGTCCGTCCTGCTACTACACGGTTGCTTCTACAGTTATAACCTATAAGTCCATGAAGAAAGCGGCAAAAGTTTACCACAATTCCCGAAAATTGCGATAGGGGTGTCCCTGTTTGTCGACTAACTTGCAAAGGATCTAGCTTCCGCCTACCGGCTTTTGTAGGAAAATAGTTCACTCGGTAATTGTATTGTTTCGACTTAAGAGGGTCCCATTTGCTGACCGGTATTCACACGAGATGTTCTGGTTCGCAAACTGCTGTGATTATTTGTAAAACTTTTGCCTATCCAATTACCTACTAAACGGATTCGAAAGGATGAATTCTCGCATTCCCAAAGTACGGTCGGTCAAACTAGGCCTTTTCTCTAGGCCATTGTATCCCCGGTCTTTGTGGTTCTTTGGTATCAATTACAGCAGCACCAGAATGACCGGGAACAAGTTTGGGAAATGGAAAAAAGAAAATGTCGCATACTTTGCGCGAAGGAGTGAAACTGTAGCACAAGTTTAGCAGCAGAGAGCTGATTATTTGGGTGGTGACAAAATCTAATAACAAGGAACAGAACCTAAGAATTTTGTCACAAGGCATTGCTCTACATTGTCTCGTTTCGATCTAAACAATTCAAAGTAGCAATATTTTATGGTTATTACTATAATTAGAGTTTCTTTTATCTAAGGAATCATAAAATGTAGCAGAAAATAATTTCTTTTCTCTTTTGCCGACGGTTTGAATAATTTGTATTGTTTTTTGCAAGCTGTACAAAACGAACAATATTAACACTCTAAATTTGACGGTTTTATTTGGAATGGACTACATCTTTGTCAGGTGGGTCAACGGTTAATACGTTGACGGTCACTTTTACATATTATCCTCACAATATTAAAAACAAATACGAGCAAAGGAACAAATCTAACAATTTGTTAACTATAACAGTAACATCTTTTGACAATGCATTGTTTCCAGTGCAACGAAGAACAGTTGGTGCAAGTTTTCTTATTAAAACTCGGGTTCTAAATTAACTGAAGTGCTAAATTTGTCGAAATCAATAGTGCGAGTCTCAGTAGAATCAAGTCATTCGATGTCAAGTGACTTTATGCATGGGTTTATTGAACTCTTAGGCTCCTCATTTGCCCTTCCTTCATACTGAATTCTACATTACCCGATGAAACCTCATGACAGTGAAAAAGTCTCTCTCATAGTTAAGGGACGGCTACAATATGAAACGTATGGTGGCGAGGAAAGAGTGAGTAAAGTTGAGCAAGCTTTGAAGGAAGAGTAAACCCCACTACGCACAAGCAGGCATAACATTTAATAAGCATATCTGGTACTCAATAGCGATTATAGCAAAAAGAAATGCAGTGCGGGTTACCGGGAGCAAACACCCGGGTGACATCACAATAGATCAACGATACTGGTCGCAGTGATGAGTCCGCACATGAAAAAAACACCTTTGTGTCATTACTTTCTTCTACCGTCCCCTCCGTCGATTCTAAAAGCCATTGTTATACAAAATTAATCAAATGCCTGACTTCAATATAAAGGTCCAGACAAAAACACGAGGTTGCATTTTCAACACCGCGTCAGACTTGCCAGCAGCCTTCAGAAATGTCGGGAGTAATATGTGCCCATGCATCACATTTTTATTGATTTCAAAGCAGCATACGGTACAGTCGATCGAGATATGCTATAACAGATAATGCACGAACACAGTTTTCCAGATAAACTGATGCGACTGATCAGAGTTGCATTAGATCGAGTGATTTGGTTTGTGCGCATCTCGCGGACACTCTCAAGTTCCTTCCAGATGTGGCGAACCATCGCGACGGTTGGGATAAGGTGACAGCTTATCCTGCATGCTGTTCATCATTGCCCTTGAAAGAGTGATCCGACAAGCAAGCATCGAAACGAAAGACACGATTTTCACAAAGGGTAGCCAACTCGTAGGCTTTGCATATGACTTGGATATCTTAGCCATGAACTTTGCGACGGCACACAGTGGGGCAGATTGATCCGGCGCTCGGACAAAACCTCATAACTTCTTTCATATGCTTCGTAAAGCTTTATTGTATTCAGCAACATTGTTTGTAATAAAATTGCGCATCTTTCTGTAAATTTTAAGTAGTTGTATTTTTATTCCTATAGATGGCGTTGAGATCTAACTTTTTAAATAATGACTTTAGAAATATTGTGTCTTCAGAAAAGTTGTTTGTCCTGTAAAGTTACGTAAAGTTACAGAACATACCAAAATTCTAGGACTTACGGGAATCAAGTTATAAATATTTTAAATACTCAAACACATTTTTTAAGTAGTCGAAATTGGTAGTCTGACGACCTCCTATATAAATTATCACAATATGTATATCAAGAGTAATTTAGTATTATTATTCTGGTATAGGGTAAATCAACCATTTGTGGACCTTTCTATACATTATTTTGAACTCGTTGCGCTAAACACCCAACCAATGGCACTTACAATATTAATAACTTTCGAATAAGCCTAAATATATCAATTTCTGATGCAAATCTATATTTTACAGATTTTTTAAAACAGATTGGAATGTCCATTTTCCTTTTATGGACCCTTGCGGTTTACAATAGAATAACGACCGGGTCCATTATAAGAATTTTAGTGTATTTTGCATGGAGAGAGTCCGGTAATGGCGACATTTTTTGCATTGTATATAATGGACCCACTTGTTGAAAACGTCAATTTTAAAGCATTAATAATGAAATGCAGCTAAAATTTTATAAACTCAAATGTGTGTTATGTTTAGTACGTTCTGTTTCATGTTATATATCCTCAGAAATAAGAAGTATAAGCTAATAAATACCGAAATTTTATCCGAGTGTCCATTACAGGTAGAGGGTTTACTATATAGGTTAACTTACCCTACTATCTGCTTTAGTGCATTCATGTATTTTTTTTAATTCATTAGTTTGGCCATACGCAGCAAAAGGATATGAGTGGCGAGATAGGCTGTCATCGGCCTCAGCCAGATCCTGGCAGAAGGCACAAAAAATAACGAGTAACTGACAGAGTATAGCAATCTGTTTATTCTGCAAACACGTATCAACATGTTCGACTCTGAATAAACAAAATGGAGGCTAGTTGAATCGAGCTGAAAGTCCAATCGAACATATTCTACTGCCAACTTGACTTGAAACAGAGCTAATTGGGAAAAAGCTGTTAAGTAGCTGCCTTTACAATGTCCTGAATTCCCTTTATCGGCTCTGATGTATCTCATAACGATAATAATGCTATGTCTTACATATACAAGCATGACTATTTAACGTACAGCAGGAATGAACTTCGCACTGGCGCGCGCATTTACTAATTTGTAGCCTAAAATGCCGGAAAACATGCATTCGAAAAACTTGAATATCTTCGAACATCGCAACTAGTAGCAGCTAATTTTTTGCTTGTTACTAGTTAACACCCTGAATGTTGATTTTATGATAGTGTCAGAGCGGAAATCTGTGGAAATCTTTTCCTACACGCTATTGAAAATTGACAAAAATAACAAATATTTTGTTCTAAAACACTTCGTCAGAACACAGCCTACTAGTAAAAAATCTGTCTTAATATCACCTAAACTATTAGTTTATAATCCCTTTAATGTGAATTGTCCTTTAAAAGTATAGAATTTTAAGCAGCATGGTAGCCAGATACTAAAAGATTAAATGATATTTATTTTTTCATTTTCCAAAAATTCTTTACACTGTGTTTCACCTTCTTTAATGCCTATTGAAAAACTACTTATTAAAACAATTTATGTATATTTCTTATAGATTATGTGTCTACTATACGTAGAATATTAAGTTTGACAGAATATCTCAAATAAAAATTTTGAGGTTTTGTCCGAGCTTTTTCGGGTTCTGCCCCATAGTGCGGCAGCGGCAATCTTCGCCAGACCGAAAACTGAGTCTAGGAGGATTGGACTAAAAATAAATGCGTCGGAGACCAAATAGGTACATGAAAGAAAGAGGCTCAAATTAAATAAACGCGTGCCTCCCACGGACGATAACCGTTGACGACGACGAGCTAGAAGGGGTAGATGAATTCTTGTATTTGGGATCGCTAGTGACCACGAACAATGACACACGTACGGAGTTCTAGCGGTGTATTCAAGCGGGAAATCGGGCCTACGTCGTCGGGCCCGCAAAACGCTACGATCAAGAAGCATATGCCGCGGTGCGAAACTGACGATGTACATAACCCTTATTAGACCAGTAATTCTTTAGGAACTTGAAGCCGCGACGCTGCTCTCGGAGGACATGGATTACCTACGAATAGCCGAAACACAAATGGCCGAATCACGAATGGCCGAAACATAAATGGCCGAAACATAAATGGCCGAAATAACAAATGGCATAATACATCTAATGGCCGAATCACGAACGACCGAATCACAAATGGCCGAAACAGAAAAGGCTCAGACACGAATGACCGAACTTAATATTCGGCCGAAAATAATCACGGTCTTCAGCCTGCACAAATGTTGGGTATATGCTGTCCTTTCTGACTGCCGCTCGATCAGACTTAAGTGAGGGATAATCCCTTTTAGTCAGAAAACCTAGGAAAATGCATGCCCCTAAATAGTAATGGTTTCTGCGGCGGGCTGCCTCCCCGCCTCCCCTTTGGCCATTCGTAATTCGGCCTTTCGTGATTCGACCTTTTGTGACTGTTGTTGGAATTGGGCCGTTTGGATTTCGGCCATTCGTGATTCGGGCATTTGTTTTTCGGCCATTCGGTACCAACCCGAGGACATACGCGCCCCTGCGGTGCTCGAGTGTGTAAGTATGAGCAGGCTCACACTGCCCTGCTAGCTCACTCTATCTACTCAGGGTCGTAGCGTGTTCGGGAGACTCAGTACACACGATTACTTACCGTCACGAGCCAACTGAAGCGGACAACAAAAGAGAAATTTATATATAAAGAGAAATTTGATGAAAAGGGATCGGCTCTTTAAAATATAAATCTAGTGTTCCATTTTACTTGTTTATTAGAAAACCGGAAATACTCTCGTTGCGGTACCGATCCCGATCACGACGCGTTGGGGCCCATCGAAGACACGCAGGAAACTGGAGAGAGAGAATGTACATACCAGACCGCTTCACGGTCGAATAGCGAGGTTTTTCACGATGACATATGCCGACGAAGGCGCGAGGGCGAGTTCTTTACGTTGCCAACCGCCAGAGACATCCAGAGACGATGCCCACAATCGATCGAGCTGCTATACGTCCACCGCAGTCCAGAAGGTACACGATGCCAGACGTCCTTCCTCGGGATTTTCGTTGGGTGGGAAATCGTGTCGCCCTTTAACTCCGTGTATCACCACCAATAGCGTACTATAACTTTTCACTGTGAAACGAAACCAGACTCGTTTCCAAGTTTCACTTTATCTGCCGATTTCGAAGATTGGCTTTCGATTTTATTAGCCGTAACGAAGTTTAGCTGTCGTTTACTGGGTAGTTCGAGCTCGACTGACTGTCCACTTTTTCGACCTCTTCACCTTGCTGCTGCTTGTCATCCTCCATCTCTCTCTTTTACCGACGATCTTCTCTCTCCGTTCCCTAACCGGATATCACTCCATTCGCCAGTTCGCCAAACCGGTTAAACTGTTCCAGGGCTGTACAGGATCCATGGGGTTAGTTTACCGGTTGGGTTTTAGTGCGGACTATTTTGCCGTCTTTTGCCGTTGCGGTTTTTCCGGTACATGGTCTTGTGTTTTTTTTTTTTGTAACCGTTTACAAGTCGTGACGGCCATCTAGGGAACAAATAACGGCCCCTTGTGGGACGCGATCAAAAACCCCAACGTCTGGTCTGCACGTTCCGGGGTGTGCTCCGAAGGCCTCTTTTATTTCCCTAGAATGTCATCTGGCAGGGATTCCACGGGCTTGTAAACGACCACAATACATGCATGTTCTTTTATCGCAAATTATCGGAGCTTAATTAGGCTTATACAAATTTGAAAAAAAGTTTATGTCCTGGTCTCAAAATATTGCTGAAGGGGGGGGGGGGGGGGCAAGAAAAAAATAATAATATCAAACCTTAAATTACTAAACAAAAGAGTAGAAACCAGTGTTTATTTTTGCATATTATTGAAAATTAGAAACAAGTATTTTGGACAGTACTTAAATTTTAGTTCAAACCGAACCAACCTCCAAATTTTTTTACAAACCCAAGCACATAAAGTTAGCATCCAGCTGAAGATAAACCAGTTTGATAATAGTGAAGTACCACAGTATCACCTTAGAGAGCCACAAACGTATAACTTGACCTTCATTTGAATATTCTAATCATAATCATAGTGTGAAAATAGCAGTTTAGGTCACTACAACTTTTTTACTTAGAACGCATATGCTGTGCTTCCGACATATTTCAAGAAAACAACCCAGGTAACCAATAAGCATTAGTATAATCAGTAAATCAATCGTTTATTAGCATCCCAGGCGTTTTCTACTGCAGGAGTGCTGTTTATCGGCCTTTTAACTGCATAACTGTTGTAGACTGAATATTTAGTGAACGGGACATAACACTAATAGTTACAAACGGAAGTTAGCATTAGCAATCTTTGCAGGTTTGCTGTATAACATTTGAAAAAAGTTCTATTTACATAAAAGGTTTGTTAAGAGTGCTGTTAACGCGACATGTTTACGAAAATGTACGCGTCAAAGCCATTTGCAAGGTTAGGTTGACAGTTACAGTTGACAGTTAGGTTAGGTGGCCATTGCTTTGCTTGTCCAATTTTATTTCACATAGGAATCAAAGATATAGAAATTCTATATTAAGCAAGTAAATTTCCCGGCTTTCCTTTACTATCCATACAGTCATACAGGATGATATGGTGTCCGGTCATAGAGGACACGATACACTTTCAAAATCTTGTATTTTCCTATTGAATTCAAAACGATTTTGGAAAAAGAATTTTATCAAATCATCGTTTAGAAATATTGCTTAGTTTCATAAAATCACAATGAAACTAACACCGTGATCCGGGGCGAGATTGTGCCAAAAAAGCATATGTTTTTGTTCTTTAGCTCAGTATACACACAATTCAGGAAGCAAGTTGATTTAAAACCTGTCAATATATACTAAATTGTTCAATTAACAACTACCGTAGAGATGGTTTAGTTACAATAAAACCTAATTTTACTGGAAGTGCATGAATTTTGGCACAATCTCACCTCTTCTAGGGGGTGACATGTCATAAACATAAATTTAAGGTAAATACCTAAACAATGAACATTAGCATGTTTATAAACAATACACATAAATGTCAGTATAAAGTAGTTCATATGGGGCCGTCCATGAACTAAGTGGACTATTAGGGGCAGGAGGTCGGCCAAAAACAACGCATCATACAAAAAGTGTGTACGAAAATAACTCGGGGAGGTCTGAAATAACTTAAAATGAGTTCGTAGTCAATGGACAGCCTTTATATAGCCAGTAGCGTTTCTAGGGTTAACAAGGGGGAGATATATGAAGGAGTGTATCCTAAGGGGCATACCTATTTGATCATTTAACAAAAGTAACAAAAGCAAGTTCGTTAGAGAACCCGTGGCCGCAGAACATGTGGTCTAAACCACCCTTCTGCACTGGCAGTTTATACACGGTATAATATATTCGTCTTATATTAGAGTGTTTATTCAAAGCATCTAAAATTTCCAGAGAAAAAGTATAAACTAGTTTAAATTATTTAGCAGACCTATGATGCTGTCTACTACAAAATGGATGATGCAATCTAATCTGTAAAATATGGTCCTCAACAGTAAAGAATGTGAGAGTACTGACGTATTTTTGTTGTGTATGTGAAATCCACAAATTGGATCGATCATTATGGCTTGGCACAATCCCACCCCCTTGAAGCTCGAAAAGTATAAAGTTTCGAAAAATATTATTTTCGTAATCAAAACTTGTCCAACGCATAATAACCTTTCAATACAATGTAAATGATGTTTATATACCTTTAAAATAGCAAGTTAAAGCGATTTCTTGTTTGAGTTGGTTTATGCGGGACATTTTTACAAGCGTTATTTCCGCGCATTTTTGATCGCGAATTTTGAAACCCTGATTAGGTTAAATAGTTTGCTAATATTATCTGTGTTCTATTCTAAGCTATGAATAAATATGTTATGTTCAACATCATTTTGAATTTAGGTCACCAGTTTCTGTAGATATAATAAACTTTCACAAATAAACATTTTTGGTTTTTGGCACAATCTCACCCCCGTGGCACAATGTCACCCCGGATGGCGGTACTATAAGCATTTGCGTAATACCGTAATAAAACCTTTATAAAATCTGTAAACTCTGCACAGTTAAAATTGAGCTAAACTTTTTAAATTAGTAAATCTAATTCATTGTTCGCAAATTATTAAAAAGTATTTTTCTTTTTATTCACAGGTACATAAACTCTGCAATCAACTGCAATTCCAGCTTATAAGGTATAATTCAATGATTAACAATATATGTTTCTTCAGTTTTGATAGAAAAATTGAAAAATTCATGAAATTCAGGGACCATTAGGCCCAAGCTTGTACAATAGTTTTGGAACATGGCCATGAGATAAACATAAAACCCAAGTATCGCCTCCTGAAGTGTAGTGTCGGCTGTCGATAACTCATGCTCACTCTGGATAACATGCTTTCAACTCACTGGCAAGCCATTAAGCATTTAGTTCATCTTAAATGCTACTTAAAAACTATTTTGACAAGATATACGGCTACTTTACTGCTACCTTTTTATAGTGCCAACAATGCTTATTTGCAGCTGATTACTGGCACGAAGTATTTGAATAAAATTCATAACAGCTATGTAGCTGTTTTAGCTAGCTAGCTAGTGTAGCTAGTATTCAGCAGCGAGCTGTAAAAAGCACCAGAACTGCCAGTAAGCGGTTGATTTGCTGTTTATGTTAAAGTTTTTTGGTTACGTGGTAAAGTTCTAGAACATGACAAAATTTTGTATGCCTTCAGTAAACAACTTTGTATGCCTTCAGCAAACAAATAATAATACTCATTGTTGGGACGTTTTCGGATCTTTTTTATAGCACGGGATTTTTAATTATTGAATGAGAGGTGAAATCCAATTTTTATCAAAGAGAAAAAATTAAACAAATATTGTATAATTTGTTTCAATATGACATAATTAACTAATTAAGTGTCGCTTAAATCTGGTCTTCTATAGATATTCTTTTGATACGAGACTCCTTTTGATGGATTTAATATTTAAGCTTTAATTATACTTCTGTACATACATGGCAACAGTTAAAGAGAAAAGAAAAAAAAATCCTGTGCGAATATTACTATGACAGCTGTCAATATCAATAGCACTTGGTCTGTCAAAGAGTGTGACTGAACGTAGATGTCAGTTTTGTAGCTCATAATCAACAAATCTCAATCCATTCAAGTCTCAAAAAACTGTATAAATGCTACCATTTTACATCTCACCATTGAAACCTAAACTTTTTGGCAGTTAAAACACAATTATGTAGTTCAGGTTTTTTTTGTATGATTTGTCCATTATACTGTGCTACGTAAGCCTGATGGCACTGATACTCGAACAGAGGGATCAACGATGGTCGGCGTATAAACCACAGTGGAACCATTTTCGAGTGCGTATTAAATATCACCATTGCAAACTCCCGCATCGTACCCGCAAATGAATGCAAACGCCATCTATCAACCAGAATGGAAAACTTCGTGCCATAAATCGGTGCTTGTGAAAAGGTACCGTCACCACTGTGTGAAAGGTGGGCACCATTAGTCTAAAAACAGCGCAAAACCACAGACCATCAACACTGGCAACCGACCGAAGAACAGTAGCAGAGGCAGGCATAATTTGTCTTTCATTTGAATCGAAATTAATTGGACGCAACATCGCATCACGCCGCTCACTCGCTCGGCTCGCTGGCTGGTCCTTACCGCGCGCCAGCCCTCTATCCGTCACAAGGATTTCCGCATCTACTCCGCTCGTCGGTCGGTTCGGTGGTGGTTGGTTAGATAGAGTAAACTTCAAGTCCCGACGACTGGAGACCACAAGATGGATTGCTCTCTCCGGTGCTGCGACTTATGACATCGTTCAGTGGTTGGCCGCTTGTTTGATGACACGTGAAAAAGGACGAAGACTATTCTTCCGCTCGAGCTGATACATATGTAGAAGTGCAAAAGAGGAAAACAATGCTCGCAAAAGTGGTGGTAGATTGGTGCCGGCCGGCCGGAGCGTTTTCAACATCGTAATGTAAAACCTTACGTAATCTTGCTCAGAATCTACCAGACACCTGGCAACGGCCACTAATCAACCACCCAAATAGCAGCACGTTTCTCACAATGATTGAAGGATGAATACATGTTGTGTGTTAAATCACCCTCAACTGTCATTTTGCCCTTGCACATACGTGGTCAGGGGTTTCGCACTAATTTTCTATTAATACATTATTCCTATTTTGTTAGACAAAAGAGCTTCATTCTTCTTAAAAAAAATGAAGAGTCTACCAGCCGGAACATCGCCCAGTTATAAAGCCCTGCAATCAATGGCAGCTTGAGTCCACGTGCGAGGTAACACCGACCCTGACTGTCATCCTACACACAATTGGTTCATATTTCACCTCGTAAGGAGCTGTCACATGCGTACCGAATGTGCTGGAAAACTGTGTTGAATAAATGATTAATAACGGTGGTAGTCTTTTGCCATTTGTTTCAGTCTGCCATTTTCGTGCGTTTGTTTTCACGGCTGCAATATATTCACAAGTAGGCACAATTTGATATTCATATGATAACAGCGGACAAATTGAGGCCGCACCGGTAGCTCTTCCCTGGCAAGAGGTTCCCTGGCTCTTTCTGACATTCACCTTCAGGCGGTTTATGATTGTGCGATATGACGGAACTATCCGTCAAATGGGATGACTGAATAAAATGAGTTGCTAAATGGACGTGTAACATTTAATATTTTTCCTTCAAACCAAACAAGACTAAGTTTTAGTTCTTATTGTATTCAGGAATGACATCAAAAACTAATAAAAACTGACGAATTAATTTGCGAATCAAAGCTATCCTCAAGTAACAATTTGGATTTTATTACACTCTTATGGTGGCATTTAAGACCATAATTGGTCATGAAAACCGTCATAAAAGTACCCACATTGTTGCTTGGGATCGTTTCATAAAACAGCCAATTTTCACTCAGCGCTGCAGTTATTTTTTCTAAATTTATAAACATTGAAATTATAGTGGTATAAACAAATTTAGTTGCGCTCTAATCAACATTATTAGGTGTGATATATTCCAACACATTCTCCGGATGGTACAACGTGTTACGTACGTCTTAGGCACTTGAATAAAATCGCCTTATCAACGGTCAAAATATTCGCTTTATCAACGCCTTATAGGTACCGCCAAAAAGTCACGCGAAACTTGTTGCATACTGTCACTAGGTATATCACTAATGTCACCTCAAGACCAGCTATATTATTGCCCGTCATGTAACACCTCGGCCGATGCGATAGCTGCTGAGCTGATACACGCTCTCTTATCAGCTGGCCCCATTTTTGGCAAATCTTATTCCCCCTTTTAACTTGTTTTTTTTTGCAAACTTGCAAAATGGGGTAGTTATGTGTATTTTCGTGCAAGCTGCCACTGATAAGCGATTACGTAAACTCCGAATAGCAAAGTTCAACAAATATGAACCGAAAAACGGAACATGCACACATACAGCCATACTCTTCGAGTTGCTTCAGTGGTACACGACACTGGCAACAGCTCATTTTGCTAATGTTACGGCTCTCGGTTTTAATTTTTATTATTATTGGTACTATTATTATTCCCGTTGCTATTGGTATTACAATTATTACCACAGATAGGCGTGGCGTTTGTTTTGGCAAATGGACCGTGATAAGCGCATTGACTATTCTTCGAGACAACCAACACATGAATGGCGACATCGGTCTGTGAACTAATTCAAGACTTGTGTAAGTCGGTAGTCTACAGGAAGGAGCACGACATGGAAAACGTTTGGTTCACAGCAGGGCGGCTTTCGTAACACATTATAATATGAGAGGTATTGCGAATGGAGAAACAAAACTTTCTTCAAGCAGGAAAACGGAACCTAAAAATATTAGTTCTTTTATGGCATGGCTTTAATTTTCACGACATGCTTCAATTTGAGTGAAACTTTCACCATGTGTCCGATGAAGGAAATGGCCAATTGATCATTGCCATTCAAGACTAAATTTTTTAAAAATGTATATGGGAATGCCATCTTGTTTGTATCACCTTTTAGCATTTGCCCATTGCTTCGGTTTAAAAACGAATTATGGCAATGAAAACACTTTGCTGCAGCAATACGTCTATAGTATAGACGCTATACATAAGATATTGACCAACCTCGTGTTTTAGTCTTGACCTTGAAAAGATGGTGGAGTTTGAAGATACGCCGCGTGCCTTATAGACCCCTTTTTTACTTGAGAGCTTTATTACAACACAGCTTTGAGAAATTTTTCTAAACACATCACCTTTGAGGCTTTATGTAGGATTCTGGTGCCTACCTACTAAAAGCTCTCTTTCTCCCCGTTTCTTGAACCCCTCCCGGAACTACCGTTAGGTTTTACTGCAGGAGAAAGGACGTGCATAAGCACTCCGTCGTGTCCGTTGCTTAGTGTAGGTTCAAATAACACCCCTTGTCACATCAAGCCGCCACTACCTCTCACCTAGGGCCTGGGCTGCCCACTCAGCCCTTTACTGACCCTAGCTATGCTATGTCAGGCCCTGTCGTTGCAAACGTTCTAGCCTTTGCAACTCCGTTATCAAGTCAGTCAACGTCCTATCGACGGCGCCCCATTTGCGCTGCTCCGCGCACATTCTCTGCACGATGTTGTCGGCGTTGGTGTCTTCCCCAACGACCGCAAGTATCACACACCGAGTGGACTCGAAACGCAGACAGTGAAACATCACATGCTCCGCCGTTTCCTCGGCTACCGTACAAACGGGGCAAAAGGGTGACCCTGCCCGTCCACGCGTATGTTCTGACAAAAAATAAGTAAGGAAAAAGCTTACCTCACCATGTCTTCTACCGACCTAAGACGAGATATTCTGGATCTGCGTATGAGTCCACCAGTCGTGTTCAGCGTGGTCCCATTCTGCCTGTCACCGTTTAATAGAGTCCAGTCTAACTCGGTCCCGAGCGCCCCTGACGCTCCTCTGCCTATGGCACTTGATGTTCTCACCTAGAAGTATGCATATAAGAATCATGGTTGCAATGACCACCATCACGTCTAACAAAATGGTACGGTAGCCGCATCCCGCATGCTACGCGCAATACCATCAGCCTGAACACTTTGTTCAGACATGCCTGATTGCGCTTACAACCCAAAGCCGGTGCCCATGCCGGTGCACCGTACCTCAGCACCGACATGGCAACGCTGCCCATCAAGCGTCTCTTACTGCTGCTAGGTCCATAGCCGTTCGGCATAATCTAGGACAGCGCAGTAACCGCTGTTGACGCTTTACCACAAGCATAATCCACGTGGCTAGTGAAGTTCTGTTGTTAGCCTGTTGTTAGCCATAACTCCAGGTGCTTCACACTACGTTTGGTAACAATCACTTGTCCACTTCTACAACGATGATTTTGGCCTCTGAGACGGCCTTGCGGTTACTGATCATCACCGCTTCCGTCTTATGGTGGGCCAATCATAGATTGGTGCCAGATACCCAGCCCTCTGTTATGCTTATGGCGTCTGATGCCAGGATTTCGACCTCTTCTAGAAAGTCGCCTACCACTATTAGGACGACATCATCGGCGAAGCCTGTGATCTCGACCCCAGCGGCCACCTCGAGCCTTAACACCCCATCGTGCATGGCATTCCAGAGCGTAGAACCGACAATCGAGCCCTTTGGAACACCCGCTGTCACTTTGTACTTCTTCACCCCATCAGCCGTGTCGTACACTAACGTCCGGTTCTCGAAGTAAATTTTAAGCAAGTTGCATAGACGGACCGGTAACCTCGTCCTGCACCCCAGCTAGCACTGTTAAATGGCACTATACCTGTCGCCACGTCTCTTCTGTCTCATAGGCTTCTCGGCCCTCTCGGACTGGATGACATCAACAGTGGACTTCTCTTTATGGAATCCAAACTGCTTTTTTGCCAGCCCGCTATCTCATTCCATGACAGGCGTCAACTTGTATGGGGTTACTTACTAACTTATTCAGCCGAGAGCCGGAGTGACTCTTACCGTATCAAGAATTCCTCTCCGTTGTACTCGGTCCTGGGCTACTCGTCGCAATTCGTTGCGCGTCTCGATTCAAACAAGTCGGCTTCAACCTGGTCGAGCCATCTAGCACGTTGAGCCCCTCTATTCCTGGTGCCGGTGGGGTTCTTGAAGAAAACGAATTTCACTACACAGTCATCCACCATCCTTGCGACGTGGCTGGCCCACCGTAGTCTCCCAACTTTCACCAGGTGTACTTGTGGCGGAGGAGACCGATGCACCGCGATGTTTCTATTCCGCCAGTATACCGAGCGACGACCGTTCGTTAGCTGTACGTGTCTTGGGTATGGTTGTGTCACATGCTCTCGTTAGGGCGTTGGTCAGCAGATTACCAGTAAGGTGAGTGCTTCCACGAATAGGTCTTTACCGAAGGCTTTCATCTTCCACTTCCAGCCTTTGGGACGGTGGCTTCCGTCGGTCAGTCTTGTACCGTATAGCTTGCTGATCGCAATGCGTGTACTCATCGAACACCCTCCAGTTCAACTTACGTCAAACATAGACAAAGTTTCAAGTAAACTTTGCCCCCTATGTCTGACACCCAGGCATTGAAGTCGCCTCCAATGAAGACCGACATGCAATACCGTGAGCTCGTCGTATCTAGCATCTGGTCGAACTGCTCCGGTATCAATCTAGGCGAATCATAGCAGCTGCAGATGTAGACGCCAATGACAACAGCGATCACGTATCCTTCTAGGTCGTTCGATACCACCTTTTACCCAAGACAGCGATCGCTGCCATTGGACTCTAGTCCGTCACCCAGAAACCGTTGCCCCGAGGGACACAGTAGGGTTTCGCGATAATGGCAACATCGCACCTCGATTACTAGAACAACTGTTGTGCCGTTTCGCAGTGATTGATTGACCTTACCTCTTTGTAGCCCTCTTGAGGGACGGACATGGTTCACCAGTGACATGCTTAGCTTATTACCTGCTTCTGCTGCGCAGATAAGGCATCTGAGTGGTTTGGTACACCTATTCGCGAAATGGTTTTCCTCACCACATCGCCTGCGCAACTTGGACCGAACGGAGGCTTTACATTTTCATGCCCCAATACCAAAGCCCTTGCACTTAAAACAGCGAACTTTGTGAAAAACGAACCAAACACGGGCGTAACAAAGATACGACCCGCCGACTGATAAAATATAGGTTTTGTTGTGTAAAATTTTCCGGAGAATCGCGTGGGGCCAACCCCTTTCCTGTTTGTCATCGGGAAGTGCTCAATTTTGCTCATTCTCCTCTATTTTTAACATTTTCTTACACTTATTGGACTATACCAAGTAAGGCTTTGAGAAAATAAAACTCAAAAACCAACTAATTTTGTGTAAGGAAGTCCGCAGAATCAAATAGGGTTTATCCAATTTAGTTTAAAGCGTTGTCGACAGTCGGCCATGGCAAGTCTCGGATTAAAAACCTCACCATGTCTGTTCTTTCTTGCAGGGGGTGTTCTTTTTTACGCAACTCTAGTCTCTCTATAGGGTACGGGTGGGTATTTCTAGCCCATTAAGCGGTAGCCTGAACAATATTCAGGAACTACGTTGAAACTATATTTATTCGAGACAAGATTTTTATACCAGTTGATAGAATAATATTTACTGAATATCGGCGTGTATTTTGGTCTTAATAAAATGCTACTGAATTTGAGTTATAGTCGCGAGAAATGATTAAGTTGCTGCGGCTAAATTGAACCCATTTTCTATAGTGGTGTCTGTGTTTTTTAAATCCGACAGGCCGAAATAGTTAGCACAGCGATTAAATGCTTTTCAAAAACAGATCAAAAGAGACAAGAAAAGAGAGACCGATGGATAACTTCTCGCTATTGCCTACATTCCGGGCTCATTGAAGATAAGTAGTTTTGCAGTGACAACAGCTTGCTGCTGGCGCTAGTGTATCATTGAATCGTTCATATACAGTAGCGCCAGTTCACTCAAATACCAGATATGTCAGCACATATATTGGTAGTAGTGTAAATAACGCACCATATGCTGGAATTAAAAACAAAATGCTGCTAATGGCTAGTGAATGAAAATTGATTTATATTTTCATATCAGAGGGGAATTTTTGTGTTCTTCCGTGATAAAAAGAAGTAGAATTGTTCTGTGATAGCATATTCACAGCTGTTTAGTTTCTAGAGTAAGTAAACGTGATCATAATTGTGTGTTTTTCAAACCATCATCAAGAGCGGATACGCGTAAGCGATTGCTACTGATTTTTTCAGCCTGGTTACGTGCTAGTGGAAAAACAGTGGTTTTGATGTTTATTGAATAAAATTAAGCAAACTACTTCATTTTTATGAAACTAGTTGTTCACAGTAAAATTGGAACTGGGACCACTGTAAAGGCTTGACGTGAGTGTGCGTTCCGAGCTCTAGGCCAGACGACGGTTGACGGTTTGACAGCTGAGTATTTTGATATAACTAAAGCTAAAACGTGGAATTGTGCTGGCGAAAGTTGTAAGTGGGCTTAAAATACTAACTATAATATGTAACTGAACTAGTTTAAATTTCTTGAGATACAGATAAAGGAAGGAAGAAGTTGGAAATTTATAGTTTGAAAGTATAGACGAGAAAGAGTTACAGTAAAGTAGATTTGAGCGAAAGAGGAAGAAAAGTTTACTGAAACACTGAATGTAAGTTGAATAGAAAATTTATATAAATTGTTAAAGAGTTAATTAAAATTAAAATTACAGTTTGAAGCTGCATAATACTTTGCTGCTAACAAAACAGTGTTTGCTCTGATCCGAACAAACTTCAAAATTCACTGTAATCGAAGGTTTACTAACGTTCGGATCATTGAAAAGTTAACGCGATGGACGGTACCGGACATTGTATCAAATGCGATCAACAAGATTCTGCCGACAACATGGTTGGCTGTGACTCTTGTTCTGCTTGGGCACACTTCGGATGTGTAGGTGTAAGTGATTCCATCGCCAACTCGGATCGAAGCTGGAAATGCGACAATTGTAAAGGCGATGCAGTAAGTCGCCATTCAGTTGCTAGTTCGCACACAAGTAGCCGATCTAGACGGGCGGAGATTCAACTACAGTTGATAGAGGAACAGCGTGAACTGAGACTGAAGCAGCAAGCAGAGGAGGACGCGATCCGGCAAAAACGCATCTCTGAAGAGGATGAAATGCGAAAGCGCAGGGCAGCAGAAGACGAAAGGTACCTGAGGGAGAAGGCGGAGCTTCAAATGATCGCGGAAAGTAGTGAAGTAGGGAGCAGGAAAAGTGGGCCTTCTATTCGAGCAACCCGTGACAGGCTACAGCAGTGGTTAATAGATCATCCACCAGTGGTGCAATCGGCACAGATAGTCAGTGAAATCCAACAACCCGTTACTTCTGGCCCAAGTACGTCGAAGCAATCTGAAGAACCCGACGGTTCATCATTGATTCCGCAGTCCAGTTCCACGCCGCGGGCAAATCAGCCAGGGCACGTTATTTGTAGTGCGTTTGAAATCCCAGCAACTATAACCCAATCGACACCTACGCCGGTGACCACTGGTGTATCTGGTACAATAATGACGCAACCTCCAGACGTCCTTACGCAGTCTTACGCAGAATCTTCCATTCTATTAATGCAATCGCCGAATGTTCCCGTATCCGTTGGAATTTCAAGTACAGTATCTAATGTAGTTCTAACCACTAGTGGTAGTTTACAATTAAGTAAAACTGATATACCGATAGCTAGTACCGTTAGTTCACAAGGTAATTTACTAACTCACGTTACTTTGGCACCGATAATGGCTACTACTAGTTTTAATCAGTCACAGTTGAATCAAAACGTACCATACAAAAGTCCCTCGCCCGCAATGCCTCCGCCAAGCGTACCGCAATGTGCGGTCGATATATTCAATATCTCTTCAACAAATCCAGTAACAGCAAACATGTCCTGGAATATAAGCTCAGTTCATAGTGCTCCTAGAGTTACGATCCCTCATTCCATTACCAACCCTCTTTATGGGGGAGAACTGCCGTCTCTCGTACCCCCTGCAGTTAATAACAACTCGCGTGGTGTGGGACTAACGTCTCTTGAAGCAAACGTGCCTAATCATAATGTTGTGTATGGCACAGGATTACCATCTCAGGTTTCAACTTCTGTCTCTATGCAGTCAACGTACAGTGTGGCTATGTCCCAGTGCAATCCAGTGTTACAGTCAGCCGGTGTTATTCCAAGCTATCCACAATTGTATTCGTATCCTAGGATGAGTACTGCCGTTACCTCAAATACCCAGAGCATACAGGGACCTTCCACAGCGCAAATAGCAGCACGCCAAGTCATTCCGCGAGAACTACCCTCGTTCTCCGGTGATCCACGTGAGTGGCCACTCTTTTATAGTTCCTTCCGAAACAGTACGGAAACATGTGGTTTCACAAACGCAGAAAATCTCTCAAGACTACAAAGAAGCTTAAAGGGGCAGGCACTAGACTCAGTTAGATGCCGCCTGCTGATACCGGAATCAGTGCCGTCGGTCATGGAAACGCTACGACAACTGTATGGTCGACCGGAGATTCTTATTCACACGGTACTGCAAAAGGTGCGCGCAGTCTCTCCACCTAAGAGTGACAATTTACCCTCGCTCATTAACTTCGGCCTGGCGGTTCGGGACGCGGTGGATCATATGATCATGTCCAACCTGCAAGACCACCTTTGTAATCCCATGCTATTACAAGAACTCGTGGAAAAAATGCCATCGCAATTGAAGATGCAGTGGTCTGTCTATAAGCGATCGAAATCCGTAGTCAACCTGGCGACGTTCGGGGAATTCATGTCTGAAATAGTTCAAACGGCGTCTGATGTAACCATCCCAGAGATAATAGATGATCCTGTCGTGAAAGCTAAGAATCGTGATAAGCAAAAGTTGTGCCTGCATGCACATGCGGCAATGGAAGATCGAGGAGAGACCGAAGATCAAATATCGGGAAAGAAAGGTTGCTGCTGCTGTAGCAAATTAGACCATGTGATAATGAATTGCGAAGAGTTTAAAGAACTGGGTGTCGACGGTCGATGGAAAATTGTAAGACTGAAGGGGCTCTGTAAGATGTGTCTTATCCCGCACCGAAGGTGGCCTTGTCGGTCGGGAAAGGAATGTGGAGTATATGGATGCCGCATTCGTCACCATGAGCTCTTGCACTCTGGCAATGTGATATCATCGGGCAAGCCAGATAGAATCACAAGTGAAACCTCTCATCACAACCATCACGCGTCCGTTCCCCATTCACTTTTTCGATATCTTCCGGTTACCATCCACGCAAATAACCGGAAAATTAATATCTTCGCTTTCTTAGACGATGGTTCCTCAGCTACACTTATTGAAGATAACATCGTGGCAGAATTAGGAATCACAGGTCCAGTCGACACACTTCTTCTAAGCTGGACTGGCGACGTAACGCGCGAAGAGACAAATTCCAAGCGAATCAGTGTATCGGTTTCGGGGCAGATGGGGCTGAAACAGTATAACCTTAATAACGTACGCACAGTAAGCGCATTGAAGCTGCCACCGCAAACATTACAGTACGAGGAACTTACAAATATGTATCCGCACTTGAAAGGCCTCCCTATCCGCAGTTATTCAAACGCGATTCCATCCATGATAATTGGTGTGGAGCATGCCCGTCTTTTAACGACGCTGAAGGTACGAGAAGGGA
This sequence comes from Sabethes cyaneus, assembly GCF_943734655.1. Lineage (NCBI taxonomy): Eukaryota > Metazoa > Arthropoda > Insecta > Diptera > Culicidae > Sabethes > Sabethes cyaneus. Next base: position 81,625,084 of record NC_071354.1, read on the forward strand.
AAGACCACGATCTGATTGGAGCTAAGACACGACTAGGTTGGTGCGTGTTCGGTAAGACTTCGAAAAAAGCGGATTTAGTAGAGCGACTAGAATTTCATGACGACCTTAACAATCGGGAGCTTCATGAGCGGATGCGACAATTCTTTTTAGTTGAAGAAGCCGTCGTGACAAGGGATCTTACACCGGAAAGTGAATTGAAAGCTCGCAAAGTACTTGAAGCGACCACTAAGCACGTTGGCGACCGGTATGAGACGGGATTACTCTGGAGGCAGGAGGATCCCGTTGTGCCTGATAGTTACTCGATGGCTCTTCGAAGATTGGTTTCTCTGGAGAGAAAGCTTAGCAAGAATCCAGAGCTCTATAAAAGTGTTCAGGAACAGGTCACGTTGTATGAGCAGAAAGGGTACGCTCATCAAATCACCGAAAAGGAGCTGAAATCCACAAAGCCTGGTAAATCTTGGTACCTACCGCTGGGGATAGTTCAGAACCCGAAGAAACCAGGAAAAATACGGTTAATCTGGGATGCTGCCGCACGAGCTGGTGGGATGTCCTTCAATGATATGCTGCTCAAGGGGCCTGATATGTTGACATCGTTGACGGACGTTTTAATGCGGTTCAGTATGCGCAATGTTGGGGTATGTGGAGATATTCGTGAAATGTTCCACCAAATTCGCATCCGGGAACAGGATAAGCAATTTCAACGCTTTCTGTGGCGGAAGTATCCAGCGGAAGCACCACAAATTTATGTGATGGATGTAGCAACTTTCGGAGCGACGTGCTCACCATGCTCAGCACAATATATCAAGAATATGAACGCTCGAGTATGGGAAAAATCATACCCGAAAGCTTCCGAAGCGATTATCAATGCGCATTACGTAGATGATTTTCTGGATAGCGTCGATACAGCAGATGAAGCAGTGGAATTAGTTCGGGATGTGCAGTACGTTCACCAGCAGGCCGGATTCGAGATTAGAAATTTCTCTTCCAATGCCCCGGAGGTATTGGACCGTCTGGGGGAGTCGAGGGAACCATGCAGCAAAACCATGAATTTGGAGAAACCCAAACATGTGGAAAGAGTGCTCGGGTTGGTATGGCAGCCGTCACTAGACGTCTTTACGTTTGACATCGGAGGTCATGCAGACATTCGAAAGCTCATTGAGAGTGAAGTCGTGCCAACGAAGCGCCAAGTACTGAGAACGATTATGACACTGTTTGACCCTTTAGGATTCGTAGCTCATTTCACTGTAGGCGGGAAAATTATCATGCAGAATGTGTGGAAATCTGGTACAAACTGGGACGAGTGCATTCCGGAAGAGTTAGTGTATGAATGGCGCAGATGGGGTTATATGTTGTTGCAACTGGAACAAGTGCAAGTTCCTCGATGTTTCTTCGGAGGTGTAGATGGAAAGCAACTGACGAATATGCAGATTCACATGTTCGTAGATGGAAGTGAGAACGCGAGTGCTTGCGTGGCATATTTGCGGATCGAAGATGGAGACTTTGTACGGTGCGCCTTGGTGGCGGCAAAAACAAAGGTGGTTCCGTTAAAACCACTCTCAATCCCTCGTATGGAATTGCAGGCTGCGATGATAGGTAGTCGTCTACTAGATAGTGTTTGCTCCGCTATGACTTTGCCTATACGGCAGCGGTACCTGTGGTCCGACTCTTCCACGGTTCTTTCGTGGCTTCGGTCAGACAGTCGTCGATATCACCAGTATGTATCCTGTAGAGTAGGGGAGATATTGACTCTGACAAACGTCGACGAATGGAGGTACGTGCCCTCAAAGCTAAATGTTGCCGATGATGCGACCAAATGGGGAAATGGCCCTAGTTTCGACCCCACAAGCCGATGGTTCGCAGGACCAAGCTTCTTGTTCCTTCCTGAGAGCCAATGGCCCGTACAAAAGCAAAACGTCTATACGGACGAGGAGCTACGACCTGCACATCTCTACGTGCATGGTTCTGTCGTCAGTCAGCCGCTCTTACAATTAAATCGTTTCTCCAAATGGGAGAGGCTCCTGCGTACTGTAGCATTTTTGCTGAGATCAGTGAAGCGGTTTCGAAAAGAAGTAGTGTCTGGACCACTCACCAGCGAAGAGCTTTTCCAGGCCGAGAATCGATTGTGGAAAATAGTGCAGGCAGAGGTATATTACGAAGAACTACGGATATTAAAACACAATAAGGGAAACGGAGCCGAAAATTCGCTACAGTTGGCGAAATCGAATTCAATGTATAAGTTGTCGCCTTTTCTGGACGAGTATGGGGTGATAAAAATGAATAGCAGAGTTGTAGCTGCAGCAAGTAAGCATCTACGAGTTGCCCATCCCATCATACTACCGAAAAACCACTACCTAACGTTATTGCTTGTCGACAGCTATCACCGTCGCTTTCTTCACGGCAATAATGAAACGGTGTGCAACGAAATGAGGCAGAAATATCAAATTTCGTCATTGCGGCGCGTCATTAAACAAGTTTCCCAGAACTGTCAGTACTGTCACGTCTACAAGGCTGTGCCTAAGTACCCGATGATGGCACCGTTGCCAACAGAAAGGCTTACGCCCTTCATTAAACCGTTTACACACACAGGGATTGACTATTTCGGACCAATCCTGGTCAAACAAGGGCGCAGCCTGGTGAAACGCTGGATAGTCTTATTTACATGCCTGACAATACGTGCGGTGCACTTGGAAGTTGCCTATAGTTTGTCGGCACACTCTTGTATCCTTGCTATCAGGAGATTTGTTGCTCGTCGAGGCGCTCCTCAGTCATTCATGTCCGACAACGGGACTAACTTCGCAGGGGCGAGCAACATTTTAGAAGCGCAGTTAAAGAAAATTGGCGAAGAATGTGCGGTGACATTTACTAATGCTCAAACTTCTTGGCATTTCAACCCACCGTCTGCACCACACATGGGAGGTTCGTGGGAGCGGCTAGTGCGATCCGTAAAGACAGCGATGAAGGCAATGGCTAGTGACGAAATTTTGGAGACGGTAGCATTAGAAGCGGAATCGATCGTCAATAGCAGACCTCTAACTTATATTCCCCTAGATACCGAACAACAAGAGGCTCTAACACCAAATCACTTCCTTCTATACGGATCACAAGGAATCAAGCAACCAATAAGTCACTTGGAGTATGAAGGAGGTACCCTTCGAGATAGCTGGAAATTGGCGCAATGCCTGATAGATCTATTTTGGGAAAGATGGATAAAGGAGTATATTCCTACGATCACTAGACGTACGAAGTGGTTTCATCCAGTGAAGCCGCTCGAGCCTGGAGATTTAGTCGTGGTGGTAGACGACACTCGGAGGAACGGGTGGGCTAGAGGACGAGTCATAGAAGCGGTGAAAGGTGCAGACGGTCAAGTCCGGCGTGCGCTGGTTCAAGTCAAGGATGGGTTACTATGGCGACCTGCTGTTAAACTGGCTCTGCTGGAAGTACATGCAGATAAGAACGAAGGAACGAGCCAGATGACTGACCTAGTTCCCGAAACCACACGGGTGGGGGGATGTTCACAGTAAAATTGGAACTGGGACCACTGTAAAGGCTTGACGTGAGTGTGCGTTCCGAGCTCTAGGCCAGACGACGGTTGACGGTTTGACAGCTGAGTATTTTGATATAACTAAAGCTAAAACGTGGAATTGTGCTGGCGAAAGTTGTAAGTGGGCTTAAAATACTAACTATAATATGTAACTGAACTAGTTTAAATTTCTTGAGATACAGATAAAGGAAGGAAGAAGTTGGAAATTTATAGTTTGAAAGTATAGACGAGAAAGAGTTACAGTAAAGTAGATTTGAGCGAAAGAGGAAGAAAAGTTTACTGAAACACTGAATGTAAGTTGAATAGAAAATTTATATAAATTGTTAAAGAGTTAATTAAAATTAAAATTACAGTTTGAAGCTGCATAATACTTTGCTGCTAACAAAACAGTGTTTGCTCTGATCCGAACACTAGTTATAACATATTAAAGCCTATGAGTGCTACATTCGTTTCAGTATTGTTGTATAGCGGCAAAGTTTTTATTTGGGAATGTGTAGCCAAAAAAGGTAATGTATGCCGAAATAAGTAGCGTGATGGGAATACCCTCCTTTTCCCCTACCTTCCTCTATTCAGGCTGGCCCGGTTCAGCTCATATGTCACTCTCTGGCCACTCGGCATCACACCAGCTCACAGTGGTCAAATTTAGAAAGAACGCGGACATTAGCAATTGGTTAAAAATGCGTAATTTGTTAAGGGTGGTGTCTTCGGAGAAGTTCAATAATAAAATATAGCGCATCTTTCTGAACTATTAGGGTGACCGTGAATTCACCTGTTAGGGTGATACACACTTAAAAATAAGTACCGAATTCGGCAAAATTTTGGCGAAATTTCAACAGCCGAACGTTTGGCAAAAATGTCGATGGTGCAAATCGACGTTTACGGATCTTTAGTAACGTTTGGTAACATAAAAAATTTATACTAAAACAAGAAATTTTGCTGAAAATAGTAACTATCTATCTCTTACTGGTTGCGAAATATAATGATGTGCCAAAAAGGAGCACTTAAAAATCAATTATGCTCAATAACTTTGCACACCATTTTTTTATTGCTTTCAAATATTCTACAAAGTTATTCAGTATGCTAAAATACATATTTTCTCTGAAGACTGTTTTTCACGAAGATGCATATTTAATGAGTTATAAAAAATTTTATCAAAAAATAACACATTTTTCAATTGATTTTTCTGAGATTCCTTTGGAGTGCTCCTGATGGAAATATTTTTTTATAGATAAAATATAGTACTTTCACCTAATGGTTGTCTGGTTTGTGCGAAGCTGCTCGAAATAAAAAAAAATTGAAAATCGCAAATTTTTTTTTCCATTTTTATAACTTATTAAATATGCGTCCTAGCGACAAACAGTCTTCAGTGAAAATGTGCATTTAAGCATACTAAATAACTTTGTAGAACACTCGAAAGCAGTAAAATATCGTGTGCAAAGTAATTGAGCATAATTGATTTTTAAGCGCTCCTTTTTAACACATCATTGTATTTCGCAACCAGTAAGATCTATCTCTTAATGTTGGTTAATGTATTCAGCAAAGTTTAGTATGTTCTGTAACTTTTTGAACAAAAAAAAATTTTTTGGAATTAGGCCATTGCAAATCAATTTAAAAGTTTTTGTCACCATCCCCCCCCCCTGGAAAATTGGCTTGAAAAATCGGGGGGCAAAAAAATAATTTGTAGGATATGAGTTAAATTTTTTTATAAAATCAATTTTCTGCGGGCTCTACAGCCTGAAAAACTTAAAAAATTAGTGTACGAGTTGAGTTAACACTTCTAGCATGAAATAGAAATGGAAATTCAAACAGCGGAATTTCCGAAAATCGGCCAAAAAAATTTTCTTTCGTTTTTGTCTTTTTTTCGTAGATGTTTGCATAAATTAACAACGTATATATTAAAAGCAAGAATAGATTTGGTTTTCACGTTTAAACTTAAAATAAAAATGCCAAAAGTCCATATTTTTTTTGCTCGATTAAAAAATTCACTTTGTTTTTTTTCGCATTTATTAATTACGCATTTTTTAACCAATTGCTAATGTCCGCTTTTTTTCAAAATTTGACCACTGTGCAGCTATCACGCAGTCAGCTCTGGGATAAGAATGGTAAAAATAGACATTTCTATCACAAGACATATATTGAAAGTCATGGTAACTATAAACGTGCACATTTATAGTCAAAATGACCGTGTAAAAAGATAGCAATCAAGGTCGATCTTTGGTCCCTGAAAAGGTCATACATCGATGACATCGATCGGGACATGATCGATCAGGGAGCTAGACTCTCCAGGTGTGTTTTCGAATATTCAGACATAGGTGCTTCAAATGGCTGCACCTCTGGCTGCTGCAAAGTTGATTAGCCTCAGACTGTTATCATCGGTCGACAGATTTCATTGACAGGACGGAAGAATTGTTCCTTCGTGATCTGCGCATTTGCATTACTGATTTTCAACTGTAGTAGATATGGTACATGGAAAAGTGCCTGCAATCGGGTCCGTTTACTATACGAAGCTCCTTTTCTCCGTATTTTAGCTATCCGACTTCCTGAATAGCAGCGATCTCCACTCTAAGTCGATGTAATTCTCGAGCAAAAATCCAACTCGTTCCGGTTCATCAGGAGTTCGGACTTTCCAGTTTCCGAGTTTCCAATTGTTAACCATTATTCTTTTCCTTGTTCTTTGCCGTGTCTGATGCCGATTGTGATCCGTTTCGTACCCCATTTCATACCCGAAACAAGACTCTTACTATGAATTATATCGCAAAAACGACTTTTAGACACTGCAGGGCTATTATAACCTAATGCCCTTCTAGCGTACAAAAAAGGGCTATCTCAAAAAGTTTCGGAGGCTAATCAAGTTTCTTTTCAATTTTCCATTCTGATCCAGTTGGTAGTGTAAAGAGCGCCCTCATCGACTCGAAAAAAGAAGACGCATGGTTATTTTTTAACGCACTTTATCAAGTGTTACAAAAATGTAATGCAAATACTGCATAAAATCCAACCTTGTAATCATAGTTAGTAAAGGTTGAAAATCGTCAATTTTAATTGCAGCGGTATTGCACCGTTTACATAAACTAGATAAAAAGTTATAGTCAAAATAGTCCTGCATCGAACTTGATTAGGTGTATAGATTTTTCTTAAAGATATATTAAAAATAACTAATGGCCATAACGAGTACACATTTAGTTAAACGATCGTACAAGTGTTCTTCACAAGTTTTTTAAATAACGGCAAATCCGCTCCCTTGAATATCTCGATGAAAAACCTCGTTCTAAACTTCCACTGCGACCGTTCCGGATCGTCTTACTGGCTATCAAAGCTTCGTATCCTTTCGTGTGCGGTCTGATTCGGGACTGCAGAAGCGGCATCCTTCGAGTGCAGTCTTGATACTCGGAAACAAAAACAGCTAATGGCTACCGCAGCGTAAGCACGTTGTGCTTCGCCGTGACTTTCACAAACGTGCAGCAGCAATGCGTGACTGAATGCACATTGACATAATGCAGTTCGCAGGTAGTGAAGCAAGCAGTTTTTGCTTCTATGCACGCTCGCTTGAGCTTGAGCAGGTTGAACGGCGTTAGTTTAGTTTTTGTGCTGAAGTTGATCGCAAAATATTCTTCAGTATTTGCCAGTGCGATAGTTGTTGAAATCAGCCATTTAGATGCAGTCGATGTGTTAGCAATACACTGACTGTGGTGAGACTCCAATTCCAATTCGTCAATCAATTCAATCGAATCGACAAGCATAAACAAAAATATTTATTTTTTGAATGCATCTTGATCGAGAAATTTTTATTATTCTCATGGAAAATAAGTGAAAGTTGAATTTGATTGAAAATACCACTATTAAGTACCTTATGTGTTGTGGTAAAACCTTGCATAGCTGCAATCAAAGATAGACCTGTACATTTTACATTAAAGGAGTTACGAAATTTTGTGAAATTTTTAACAGATTTTGGCTCCTGTATTGTTATTTCATTTGAGGACTTCCCTAAAAGAGCACAAAAGCCTAAACCGGTGGCGCATCACGTTATTAATGTAGACGAGAGCGAAAATAATGTACCACGTTTCAAAAGGTAGTAGTTCGAAGATGTTGTTTGGGAAATGATACCGCATTGCTGCTGGAAGGATTTTAAACATAATTCCACTATTTAAGGATGATTCTAACAAACAACAGACAACAAAGATTGGCGGGTGGCACTGCGGATGAATGACAAGCACTCTCTAACATTCTCATTTTGAGTTCAGCTCGTGATCTTCCGGAATCTGCTTCGTAGCTAAACTGGCTCGATTTCGCAAATGCAAATATCCTAATTTAATCTACCACTCTTTTCGGTACTTTCCCCAGTTCCGGTAGTCATACAACTGCTAAAACTGTAGGCTGTAGAATACGCCAGAGCCACCAAGGCACTCGTTTTTAACCAAAACGGCACAAGAGTGCTCGCAATAACGGCAATGGTAATTTGCCGTTTTGGCTTGCTTTTTTACATCAACAATGGTTAGTATCTTGGCGGTTCGGTATTATCCTCTGTGCTGCTACAGGAAATTAATTCGGCTCAATCTAACTTTGAGCCATTTCGACTGTTGTACTAGCTAGTAACGCTAGGGGCAGTCTATAGAGTACAGGATGACTCAGATATAAAAATTGATTGACTACGAAATTTGTTCTTTGCCGTTAATACATAATCAGATCAGCTTTAAGAATGGAATTAAAAACTTTCAACATAATGCTTTGTGATGTAATTATTACTTTCGAAAGCTACACCCTTCGGTGCCAATCCGGTAGCAATTACAGAAACAATTAACAAACTTTTGGTATTTCACTGTAGTCACTAACAGTCTCATGAGTGCACTGTCGTAAAGCTGCTACCATTGTAAAATGCTGTATCACCGTACCGTTTATATGATCATGAAACCAGAGGAAATGGGAAATCAGATTCTTTGATATCTACTTTTTCTTTTTACAGAAGAAATAGAATTTACACTACTTTTATTGTTTCAAAAACTTGAAATAAACTTCAAGTCCTCTAACGAACAACGTAAGACCGACGTGATCATGCCAATGACTATTTTTTAAAGCAAATACTCTCAAAAGAAGCTCAAGTTTTGATTTTCATGCAAAAATAATTATCGTCACGGACCAGTTTAAAAACAATCAAATAAAATGTTCGTGTTATTCTGTTAAATCATATTTATAACACAAATCAAATAAAGACAAATTTCTGGTTTTGAGAATAACAAATTCAAAATCTGCTACAAATAACAGTAGCTTTGAGTTGTTCGTAATCATCTTACCATATAGAACATTTACTTACTTACTTAGGTGGCTTGCCGTCTTCAGACAAAGCCTGTTGAACAAAGTTTCTCCATGTAACTCGGTTAAGGGCCAACGCTCTCCAATTCCTCATATAGAATATTCACGCAATCTGATTAAAGTAAAATGTAGCTTTGGAGCTTGATCATTTGCTGTCGTTTACTCAAACTTTTTTAAATATTTCGCTTTGGTCTGGTCTGACTTAACCTCGACCAATTGACTAAAATTTGCGAAATAATTTTTTCCGCAATTTACTTGAATTCTTGCTTTTGAAAGATGCTAATATTGCAAATCAAGCGAGAAACGCGAGAAGCGAGAAAGCGAGATGCCGGCGAGGGCTTCGTAGGTTACCGAGTCTGCTTTGACAAACTAGTGGTCGTGGGTTCAAATCTTACTATAATGTCGAGCGACTATAAATAATAAGCATATCGCTCACTCAATAGTGATTATAGTAAAAAGAAATGCAGTGCAGGTTATACAGCAAACACCCGGACGACATCACAATAGACCAACGATACTAGTCACAGTGATGAGTCCATACAGTCCAAAACGATGCCGACTCGTACATGAGCGAGCGTGGGAAGCATAGCATCCAACACTTCCTCTTAGTCGCTGTTACTGTATGCATACAATCTGCTACCGACACACTCGCGAGCAGGATGGTAAATGGTTGAATAATGCGCTACAGAACCTCGCGATTTATTTTATACCAGCAGCTGTAAAATAGACACCACGGAGGTCCACAACCTCTTATTCAGCAGCTCCTCACCCTACCTCCTCATGGTACCATCCGGGATACGTTCCTTAGTGGAAATCAGACAACCGGTGGAAACTAGGTCCGTTCGCGGACAGGGAAGGAGGCACTCATGCGAATGCTGGGTATAAATTCTCCGCCTGCAAATGACGGATCTCGGTAGGAACAGGTTCAAATGAATCTAGGAACCAGAGCAGAGGGTCCAAAGCCCCTAAAGAAGGATGGTTTTTATAGCTGTTATCCTGGCTATTATGTAAAACGTGAATGGATAAACCCCCTAATCCAAGGTGTCATGCGACCCTTGCCGAGGGATGAATCGCGGGGGGTCTTACAAATATTCAGCCGCAATCGGAGCCTGTGGACCGCATCATGAGGGGCTCTAATGTGGCGGAGTTTTCTTTCCCTCAACTCGTGGGATTCTTCTGGAAAACAAACTCAAAAATGCAACAAATGCAGATACGGTGGAAAACCCGTTCGTGAGAGGAGGCATCCAGCGTTCTCCACCAAGGGTGGAGAAGGATGCAACTAGAAGCGCTAGTGTGGGTGTCAAGGGCAGCGGTATGCCTACCACGCCGGACACAGCGATGAATGGCACAGCACTAATCAGGGCGATGAAGAAGAATAGAGACGCAGTACCTAAAGTGGTAGCAGCGTCGCAGCAGCTCGATGTAATAATCGGATTCCCGTCAGGTCGCGGCAATTTCTCCTAGGACCTGAAGCAGAGCTTGCTCATGCTTCGGAGAACCTTGAGTGCAGCGACCAAAACGCACAACGACCTCGTGGCGCGTGCAGGAGAGGCGAAGAAGGTGACCGTGACAGCGTCGAAGGCAGTACAGACGGATGCCTGCCCGTTTGACGGAGTGTCGCAACGCGGCCCAGCAGGCCACGGAAAGCGCTACCAGTAGCGGTAAGGCGTCCGCCAAGTGCCTGAGACAGTCCCCGGAGGATATCACCCCTGGTGGACCGAAAAAACGCCTGATCGGTAAAAGCCCCCAGGCTGGCGGGTTGGCAGAGCTAACCGATGAACCAGCGGGAAGCTAGAAGACGAATGGCCCGTGGACCGAGGTTAAGGCCAAGAAAAAATGCAGAGGAAGCTCCACTGAAAAAACAGCTCAACCTAAACCGGCAAGGAAGCGAGCGAAGAAAGGCGACGCTGGTGTCCTGAACACCGACGGGTCGAAATACTCGGAGGTTCTGAAGGCTATGAGAGGAGACGCCATACTCAGGGATCTGGGCGCGGACGTGCGGGGCATCCGCCGCTCACGCATGGGCGATATGATCCTTGAGTTTAAGAAGGACGCCACCAAGAAGAGTTCCGCATACAAGTCCATAACGGAAGGAGTGGTCAGGGACGGAGTGCAGGTACATGCTCTCACACCAGAAGTGAACCTCCAGCTTAAGAACCTGGATGAGATCACCGAACAAGCTCTCAAAGAGCAAAGTAGAGTGGTAGACAATGGCTACACACACAGTGACCATCAGGCGGTCCGCTATGGTGTCGGTCAGATAACGAGGCGGCAGGCGGCAAGTAGAGCCGACACTCCAACCACCCGTGTATGGAAGACATCATGCTTCGATCCCGAAGTATTTGTGGAAGCGATCCGAAGAGAGTGCGGTGATCGCAGTATGCCCGATCCGAACGCTGATCATTTGGTTGAGGTACTGTCGCGAGCGTGTGACGCTACCATGCCTAAGAAAAGCCGACCTAGGTATGGGAAGTCACCGGCTTACAGATGGACAGCTGAAATTGCGAAATTCCGCGGAGCGTGCTTTTGTGCGTGGAGAATTATGCAAAGAGCTCGTCCGGACGAAGGTAGGGCTGAATGTCGAGTAGTACTTGTTGCTGCACGCGCAGCGCTTAAGAGTGGGATAAAAGCTAGTAAACAAGCCTGCTTTGAAAGGTTATGTGCTAGGCCCATGCAAACTCGTGAGGTAATGCCTACATGGTCGTAGCGGCAAAGACCAATGGTGTTATGGTGCCCGCAGAGCAATCGCCAGAGATGCTGGAGCGGATCATCGAGGGCCTCTTTCCGCGCCACGAGCCAAGGCCCTGGCCGACGTTCCAGTATCTCAGACCATAGCGTAAGATGGTCGGCCTCCCTGTCCAACATCCAAAGTAACGTGGACGACGGCGATTTACAGGTCGGGGAAGAAGCGACGGTTACGAACGAGGAACTCATTGAGATCACTAAATCCCTAAAAGTGAGCAGGGCACCGGGGCCAGACGGAATTCCGAATTTGGCCATTGAAGCGGCTATTTTAGAGATTCTAGATTTATTCGGGGCAGTAATGAGTAGATGCCTGGAAGATGGCCACTTCCCGAATAGATGGAAGCGACAGTATCTGGTCCTATTGCCGAATCCGGGAAAACCTGCGGTTGTCCTCTCGTCATATAGGCCGGTCTGTCTGCTTGATACTGCCGGCAAGGAGCTGGAGAGGGTCATCCTGAACAGACTCTTACAGTACACTGAGGGTACAAACGGTCTGTCAAGGAACCAATTGGGCTTCCGAAAAGGCAAACCTACGATGAATGCCATCTTGTCAGTCATTAACCCATTATGACCCAGCGTATGATATATCATACCTCGTCTTCAAAACCTGTTTACTGCTGAATTTCAATAGTTAGCATTATTAATATATCACTACAAGAGAGATAAGACATCAATCTGATGTGTGTGTGATATAATTTGTCAGTTTTTGTCATTTCATCTGTATTTTCAACAGTGCAAAGTTGTGACAAATGGCGGAAAAAAAGTTGAAAAATTGGCGAAAAAATTTTTGTCTCCAAAACGCATGAAAAAGTCTACATTTAGTGACGAAACATTACCTGACATGTAAATTAGTATTTATATGTAAAGTCTATCACAAAATTCGGTAAGAAATCTGTAAAAAACTTTGTAATTTGTTTGTTTGAAACTGAGCCTATAAAATATTTAACCTTCGATATTTTGGCCTTGAAAGCATTCCAAATGACGATTTTGCGTTTCCCGACATATTCGAGCCATAATATAATAGATTACAGAGTTTCACTTCATTTGGTCCAAATTTAGGTATACCCGGGTCATAATGGGTTAAAACAGCCGAGCTGGTGATCCAGCGCAAGAGGACGGGTATCCGCTATTGCCCAGTTGTCGCAGCACTAGCTGGGAATCCATAGCCAACTCGCTTCGGAACATCCAAGTGTCGGTGTCGCTGTACAGGATTCTGGAAAATTATTTCCAGAATCGTGTGCTTTGCTACAACACGGAGGAGGGTCAGAAGTGCGTTCCAATCACCGCAGGGGTTCCGCAAGTTTCCATACTGCCAAGCTAAAGTTCCCGGTAAGGATTATGATTGTCGGCTTTGCGGACGCCATCACCTTGGAAGTCCACGGTGAATCTATCAGAGGAGTTGAGTTGACGGCTGTCCACTTTATAAGCATTGTTAAAGAAACTGGAGCTAGCGCATCATAAATCGGAGGTTATCATGGTGAATAACCACAAGTCGGTGCAAGAAAAGATCAGCGTCCGGCACTGTATTATTTCGTCAACGCGGTACTTAAAACTCCTGGGAGTCATGGTCGACGACAAGCTCAAGTTCGGGAGTTCGGCCTCGATGACCACATGGCAGCGGGTATGGTCTGATGCCACAAAAGGCCGGTGGACACATCGACTTATCCCGGAAGTATCCGGTGGGTCAACAGGCGCCACAACGAAGTCAATCTCCATCTGACACAGATTCTGCCAGGGCATGGATATTTTAGACAGTATATAAGCACAAGTTCGGGCATGCGGAGTCCCCCGCGTGTCCCGAATGCATCGATGTAGAAGAAACTGCAAAACATGCTCTCTTCATATGCCGTCGTTTCGCGGGTGCGAGAAGTAACATGATGGCAGTGAGCGGACAGGACACTACTCCGGATAACTTAGTCCAAAAGATGTATTCCAGCTCGAACGTCTGAGGAGCGATCAATGCGGCTGCAACCCAGATTGTACTTGAGCTATAAAACCGCTGGAGAGCCGATCAACGGTGAATAAACAGGCTGACTACCATAGTCCAGTAATTAACTAAGAGGGTGCGTTAAGCACAATAGCCCTTTCCTGAAGTAATACCGATAAGGTGGTGTCAAGGTGAATTGAAGCTGGAGACTCGAGTAGGGTTTTAGTGGATCGAGATTCTCACGCCCCATTAGGGAGGAGTCGGGATACCCAACCCTTGACACTACCTGAGTTGTCTTCCTATGAGTCTGATAGTACCGTATCTTCTCAGGTGCTTAGCAAATTTCCCTATTCGTCATTCTACGCAGCTCACTCATGAACCCAACAGCTCGTGAGTTGCCAACAGCCCGCGAGCGTGAGTAGGATGTATGGCTGCAGATTTTGTTTTGCTCCTTCATCTTACATCCTCGCGTCACTTGCGGGTATTGTGACGAACAGCAAAATACGATGGGAATGTCACGGGCCCGGAAACCGTACACCCAGATGCTGACAAAGCCTCATTGTCTCATCATGGATGTTGAGACTTACGTCAAGGCGGCCTTCCTGCAGCTTCCGGGGCTATTGTTTTTCACCGCCCAGCACAAATTTGATGTTCCGGAGAAAGTAAGGAAGCCGAAACTTTCAAAGTCTGTCAAGAAATACATGATTTGGCAAGCGATTTCATGCTCATGTGGCAAACAGAGTGCGCCGTTCTTGACTACCGAGACTGTAAACGAGCAGATCTATGTCAAGGACTGTCTACAGAAGTGACTGCTTTCTGTTGAAGCAACACGAGGACTTTACGATCTTCTGGCTGGATCTAACTTCATGCCACTATTCAAAGAATGTTCTGGAGTGGTACGAAGCCCACGGGGTCACTTTCGTGCCCAAGCGCAAGGACTCCTCCAACGCAACCAAGGCCTATCGAAAAATGCTGGGGTATTATGAAGCGGGCACTGCGGAAGCATCCCAAGGAGGTCAAATCTGAGGAACACATGAATAAAAAGTGGGTTTCCGTACAGGAGAAGCTCCAACCAGATGTTGCACACAACCTTATGAGCGGAGTTAAGCGTAAGGTACGAGTATACGGTTATGGTATCTAAGTTGAAAGAAATATATGCCAAAAGCTTACTAATGGGTTATATTTTATAGTCTGAAGGTTTGAAAAGGTTCGATCAACTAGATAATTTTCTACAGTGTTTTTTCCGTGACGCAATTTGATGTGGGATAGCCTTTAGTTAAGCTGATGCGTGAGATACTTGATGGGTCAAACTCTTGCGTCAAAATTGCGGGTGAGACTCGGCCGCTTTCGTTAGATGGACTGAAGCAAGAAAATGCACTTAATAACCTGCTAATCTATTGCCGTAGAAGGTGCAATACGAAGGGCAAACTTGGAAAGGAACAGGCCTATCATCGCGAAATCTCACATGCTTGTTGGTTTTGCGAATGACGCCGATATCATCGTAATCAACCGTTGAGCAGTAAAAGACACCTTTAGGTCTTTTATATTAGAGGCCGTAAAATTCTGCGATCAATACTTGGTGACAAAATGGAAAGTGGACACAGATACATAAACAAGGGTCACTGCCGGCGTAGTGGTTAGCATTCACTCATCTCACACCGAGGACCCGGGTTCAAATCCTAACTCCGCAGGAGTCACGAATGACCCAAGCTGTTAAAGGGACTATAATCAAAACAAAACAAATAAGATGCATAAACCACGAGTTGTATAAGGTATACAAATAGGCTGATATACTGAAGGTAGTACAATGTGACAGGCTGCGGCGGGCTGGGCATGTGACCATAATGCCCGCTGAAAGAGTAGCCAAAACTTTTTCAGCACAGAACGAGGAAAAAGCCGTAGACTTCATGGCAGATCTCACATCCAATGAATGGACGTCAGTCCAGGACGATATACGTTTAGCTGGTGTTCTAGGGGATTAGAAAGTTTTATCTTTCTCTCTTTACACATTCTATTAAGTAAAACACTTTGTAATTTAATTAATCAAACCTATAATAATAAAATAGTTATTTACTAATATGAATATTTTTGTTTTTTTCCAGATTGGATACTTTTTGCTATTGCCTGTAAGTATACATGAAATATAACTGTTTTGTCAAATGGTATTCAAATCAAGAATGTACCAATTTTAAAAGAAAGCGTAAAACTATGTATTAAACCCTTCAGTCGGTGGCCCAAAACAAAACGAATCCTGTCGAATAAAAGTCCATATTTCTAAGTACAAAATAGCCATGCTAACAACCGCAGCAGCGCTACTGAAAACAATTTCCGATTATAATCACAGAAAATTCTCCGCCAACGGCACCAATCCGAGCCCGCGGTAATTACAGACCAAAATGTAAATTTAAATAAAATTACTGCACACCTGAGCCATTCTTGCAAGGCAAAGGGAACATAAAAACCGTTATTTCAGAAAATTACATAAAACAGCAGCGCGCGTTTGCTGACACGCCAGAGACTCAATTATGCGGAGCTCCGGATCATGTGCATGTTATCTACGAACAACGACGACGACGACGACGTCGACGGCGACAACGACAGGATGGCGCTAACTGATGGAGGCGAAAGTTACACACCCCCATGCATGAAGCGAGCATATCAAATTCTTGCAGCAATTGGGTAACTATATTGCACAAGAAGGAAGACGCTTTCTGTTTGACGGAAAAAAGTACTTCTCGTGGATGCGAATAATTAGGTCTACCTTCCACGGTAGGTAGTCAGGTTTCCACTATGTTCAAAGAAAAGCCGGAATTAAAAGAAAATATTTAATCAAGTTGTAGGTTGGAAAAGTTAGTTTGCAACTGCTTTAACTTCCAGCGATTTTACTATGTAGCATAGTCTAATTGGAGAAAATTAAAACTGCCGGCAATGAAATTTGTAAAAAGAAAAAACTTCTCAATCATTCTATCCGACACAGAAATTGACCGAATAAAATCTGGCTGACATTATAGATTTTGAGCACGAGACAGACAGACCAACCTAGACGTCGATGTAGGGTGAAAATCCTTTCTGTTCTTCTTCTTTTCCGGTTCTGTCACGGCTCATTAAGAATACTTCTTAAAGCCGGACCAGTATCTACCACAAATATAGAACTCAGCGAAGTGACTGCGGTGGCAGACGATTTGCCGCCTGACTGGTGTTCGACTCCGACACACACACCCACACCACACGCACACGACATGAAGATATCATTGCAGGACGACGAGCGGAACAATTCATTCCGGGAATCCAACCCCAAACCGTTCGAAATTGTACCTAACCTGCTCTGCCAGCCACATGTCCGTCGAGTGACTGGCAATCCTTGCTAATGGAAATCAATTTCCAATTTCGTTCCCTTAACTGTTCGTCCCGGCAGCACCGCAACAGAATGGATTTTCCAAATCCCGGTTTGTTCCGGAAACGATGGTCATATCTTAGAATCATTATTTTTCTTCGATTCAGCTTCAATTAGGTTTACGAGCCGTGCTGCTGCTGCTGCTTTTCTTCCCACGTTGCGCAAATTTCTTGTGGTATGATTTTCGTTCGTATTACCCGGCGAAATAAGTCCAAGTATAATACCGACCGAGCTGGTAAAAATGCAGTTCTGCTGAGTTCATTCGTCCGCAAAGCGCGCTGCACTACAGTTCCACATTCTTGCACTAACACTAATTGATTTGTATTTGGATTCGATTATTCTATTTAGAAGATTTTTCCTTTCTTTTGTGAGCAAACTGATCAACAGACGTTTCCGGCCGGCGAGCAAGCATGTTTTCTCTGATCGTGGTGGGTGGATGTCATTGACGATGTTTGTTTTGTGAGAAAAGAAAATGAAACGAAAATATGTACCTAGTTTTCTTTCTTTGGAGAACTATAGATGTTTTCTATTCTCGCTGTAAAAATCATCTCTTACAAGTATTTCAGCTGGATAGCGAAAATAAATTATTTATTCGATGGGAAATTTTAACAAACATGAAATTACTCATTGATTTAAGTTTTACAGCATGAAAATATGATTTTCAAAAATTCAGAAATAACTATGTAATCAATACAGGGATACCTCGATATAAGACAATTTATAATTTATAAGTTGTCTTATATCGAAATTGTCTTATATCGAAACATGATTTTTTCACAAAAATTTGGCATTAGCAGTCATCAATTTTGCTCTGTGTTGTGTGTTTATGTTTTTTGAACTATTTAATATTGTTTGAACTATTAGTTGTTTACAATTTTTGGGACTATTTTGAAATAATTAGCAAATTTATGGCGCCGCTTTTGGAATGGAAAATGTGCTCTGGTGTCGTTACCAACCATGTCAAAGGGATTTGTCTTATATCGAGGTAAAAATGGTCTTATATCGAATTGTCTTATATCGAGGTTGTTTTATAACGAGGTTGTCTTATATCGAGGTATCCCTGTAGCATTACCAATGCCATTCAAATGCAAGCCAATAAGCTTAAAAACTACTTTGGCAAAATATACGGCTACTTAACTGCTAATCCTCTTATAGTGCTGGCAATGCTTATTTGCAGCTGATTACCGACAAGAAGAATTTGAACAGTATTTTGAATGCCAATTCAATGCAGTTAGGCTGTCAAACGCTAATAAACAGCAACGTGTACTATAAAATATCAGATATGCTAATAAGCAGCTAATTTACAGCTTATTTTAATGCTTATTGGTTACCTGGGTAATCATAGCCCAGCAAAGATGATCTTTCACTCGGTTAGTTTATATTTCGGACTTAAGCCCCTTTCAATTGTTGGTCCTAAAAAAATAAAAAAATGCTACCAGCAGAAATTTATCAACGTGTTGCGTTATAACGTTAGTCGAAAGGAAACTCATCCAACAGCAGACTCACAATCGATTCCGATTGATAAAAAGCGCCTACATTTCTAGAAATGGGAAAAATTTCAGTTGGACCGCCATAAATCTTTTCAGGGAGTACTTTTTTGTCCACCCTATACTCTGAAATGAGTAAATAGCCTGTAACCAGTAAATAGCTTAAATTTAGCTAAAACAACTACTCAAAATGCGGCATGCCTTTAAAGTAAGCAAACTCAAATTTTCAATAGCTACTTGCTTCCAATAATACCAGTTGGTTACGAGGTACAATGCATGCTAACAAGCCAGTCGTCGAAGGTTCGAATCTCAGCTAGGCGGTGCTGCTAGACAGAGTCAGTACAATTATTGCACTAACCCCATAATTGTCCTGTACCCTAATAGCCGGTTGTGAAGTCGATAAAGAAGGGTCAAATCTTAGAAAGACGTTTAAGCATAAGGTTAAATAATAAACATTAACGGCATTTTGAGTAGTTTTAACTAAATTTTAGCTAAATCCAATCTATTTGCAGGTTAGCGGTGTCACTTGGCCGTACAACAATTATTATTTTTTCAATTTTAAGTTCGATCAATAAGAAAACCAATGGCGACCTATGGGACAACTAGACCTTTCATTTGCCACTAAGATCATCAAAATGGGCGGATTACCTACAAATGACCGAAACACAAATGACCGAAACACAAATGGCCGAAACACAAATGGTCGAAATACGAATGGCCGAATGCTATATTCAGCCGAAAACATTCACGGCCTGTCGTGAAAACATTCATAACTGTTGGGTATATGCTGTTCTTACTCGCTACTGCTGCTTCGGACTCAACTAAGAAATAATCCCTACTTGTCAGTAAACCGAGGAAAATGCATGTACATAAATTGAAATGGTTTCTGTGGGCGTTATCACCCCCCCCCCCCTCCCCCCACCTGTCAGCGCTTCCGGCCTCACTTGGATATCCGTACTATTTTGGAGGCGTTATACGTGATGAGGAATATTTAAATGCATTTCATCTATATAAGTAGGGGAATGTCGTCGTGGTTGGGCCATCTTTTGGTCCACAAATCTCATTTCAAAAGAAACTTTGGAAATTTAACAAAGGTCTAAATACAAAGGTATAAATACGAACTATTAATAAGACCTTGGTAAATTTCCAAAGTTTCTTTTGAAATGACATTTGTGGACCAAAATATGGCACAACCACGACGACATTCCCCTAGTTATATACGATAATATCCGATTAAGCGCGACTCGCTTCATACGGCTATACAATTCTGTGCTGAAAATCTTATGTGTGTCAGTTATTATTATTATATACAACTGAAAAGCAACTTGAACGCACTTTATCAAGCTTTAGTTACGATTCCGAATGTGTTATTTACGATAATTTTCGTATATTGATGTACAACTTGGTGCTAGCTGGGTGCTCACAAAATGAGCAAAAATTTTGTTTACACAGTTTCGCTTTTATTAAGTGCTAAACAAAGACGTTTTTGAAGCATGTTTTTTTTTTGTTTTGAAGTAAATAGTTGAGTTGCTTGCTTTTCGAGACGGAACATTAACGACAAGGCACACGTACAGGTAATGTCATAGTACATTTATGACAGTCAGCATGGTACCTAATATCTCCCTTTTCTTCCCTTTTCCACTTACCAACATGCTCTCATAGCCCCCAGCTAGCATTTTCATATGTATAAAAAAGGTAAAAATCAGCATTACGTACAGATATACATGCTAAATAAATCGTATTTCATGTGCAAAATTGGCATATCCGTACTATTTTGGAGGCGATATACTTGATTACGAATTATTTTGAGCGTTACGACTATATTAGTATTTATATACGATAATATCCGATTAAGCGCGAGTCGCTCCGTACTACTCTACGATTTTGTGCTGAAAATCGTATGTATGTCAGTCATTATCATTATATACGACAGAAAATCAACTTGATCCCACTTAATCCAGCTTTAGTTACGATTTCGAGTTTGTTAGGAGATATTTACGATAGTTTTCGTACATTGATATACGAGTTGGTGCTAGCTGGGCCCCAAGAAACTATCATAAAAAAAATTTGTAGGTGATGCATGCAGAATGGTACCTTATCAAGATGGCGTCTAAACAAAAGGAGTAAGCATCAAAATTGTGCTCATGAATTCAGAAGCCCGAACGTCTCGAGTCAACTGTCACCAATGTAACAAAAGTGTGAGCAAGAACCACACCATTGGATTGCCTATAAAAAAAATGTTTTGGCATCAAAAGTTTAAGCATGGTGAAGCGGCATTTACCTCGCACGCACTGTGGAGTGGAATTTGATAAATTTTGGTCTTAAATGACATCATAAGAGTGTTATAAAACCCAAATTGTTACTTAGGATATATTGATTATACTTATGGGATACTGCTGGCAGCGAGGAATAAGTATTACAATAGATATTACAATAGATCAACACTGATCGCAGTAATGAGTCCACACATGGACTCCCATAAAGGCATGGGCTTGCGATGGGCGCTATGCTTTTATCGCCAAAATCTCAGCGAATGCGAGAAAGAAACAGCAAGTCACTGCATACGTTTCACTCGAAAATGTTGGCAGCAAATTTATATGTCAGGCGGGCGCTTTTTCTCCAATAGCGCCCTTCATTAAGTCGACTGTCAAACACCGTTCGTTAAGATACGGATAGCACCCCTCTGCATAAAGGCAGCATTCAGACACCTGACATGCGTCGGGACATGAATGGAAACTTGTTCACGAACGACCGCGCAGTGGTCGCAATTCTTCGATTAACACCTCATTAGTCATATAACGGAAGGAAGTGGAATAACAGTAAACCTGGGAGAAATAATAGTAGTGTGCCGGTTCATAAACTCATGAACTAGAAGAAATCGGACAGCTAAAGGCTAATAGAGCCGCTGGAAAGTACCAGCGACCGTTTGAACTCTACACACATAATAAAGAACTACTGGTAACAGCACTTAATTGGATAATTTGCATTATTTGAGAGAACCAGTCTCGAGCGTCTCGAGTTAAACTACGGGTAAAATGGATGCAAGAAGTAGTTTGTGCCATCTATAAAAAAAAAGCGATCGGCTTGACCGCTCTAATTAGCGCGGTATTATCCAGTTTTCCACGAGCGGGAATTGCGGATGCAGTCAGCCGATTTTTGTCAGCATAAACTGTCAAAATCTACTGAGTGTATTCTGATACTGTTCATTATTTTTGCAAATGAGAAGATAATACAGTACAAGACACCCTACCTAGCAGGTGCTGCTGATGATGGATCTATCCGGTTTTTGAAGTTGAACAAAAATGTCAATAACAATGAACATTTTCACATCGTTCTTCCAAATGGGGAAGATGCACTGATATATCCTAATTTTCTTCACTTGAATGTAGGTCCCACTTTATTTTTATTTTATTTATTTTTCTTTATATTATAATTCATCTGACTTATCAATCTTAATAAACAAAGCTAGGGGAAAGTCGTCGTGGTTGAGCTACGTTTTGGAATTCGCCCATAACTTTTGTTTCGAAAGGAATTTTGGAAATCTAAATACATCGTTGCAAAGGTCTAAGAATAAGGTATATTTCCGGCAAGTTTTGACCTGATTGCTTGAAAAATAAAAAAGTTATAGGCATTTACGTGAAAACAAAAAATGTTGTCATAGTCGGACCATGTTGTACAGGTTGGGCCACCGCAGAAAATCTAAGACATACGTATTGAAAGTCTATATAGAGACATGAAAAGAATGAATTTCGTGAACAACGGCTCATATAGGTACAAATACCCTATTTTTAATTGCATTTTTGTGAAATTTTGTCGATCTTGCAAAATCAATATTGCTACAATCGCCTTTTCCGAAGCGTACAACTACTATGAAAAAAACAACAAAAATCTATGTTTTTGTCGTATTAATTTTGCTTTATTTCATCACATTTTACGTGACGGATATTCTCTAGCGACTATTGCGCTTCTGCGCTTAAAATTATAGTGGCCCATCCATGACTATTCAAGTGGCCCGACCTTTACAAATAGCGCTTTTCTGGTATTTCCCCTTAGCCTTCCCAAACACCTTACTGGAGGGGATTTTTCCATAGTCTTCGTGTGCAGCAAAACACACTTCATTTCAAAATTTATCTCGATAATTGCATTTCATGAATCAATTCTTGAAGAAAAGTTCATTGCGCCTGGAAAACTTCTTTTGTACGTTTTAGTCGCTGAATTCAGTACGGGTGTTTTGAAAACTCGATTGAAACTCACAATATTGTGAAAAGTTAGCTATAACAGTAAGAAGTTTTACAATGGTTGTATCATAGATGTAAATGTAAAATGTAAAATCGTGATGGCCCGACCATAACAGTGGCCCGACGATAACGACAATACCCTATAATAAGCTAGAGCTTGTAATCATTCGCATAAATTTATGCAAAGGCTCACCAAATTCAAAGTATTGTTCAACACGACTAAACATGATGGTTCATTGCGGCCAAATTCAGTGCGATGAAAACGGTTGGTTAGCACTGCAGTGAGGACGATCCCAGAGTCCTTTATTGTACTGCACGAAAAGTCGCCAACGAAAATAGTTGCGGTGAGTCAATGTCGTCACAAACAGTTGAAACAGTGAAACAGTTTTGTCACAAACAAACCTTGTTGAATTTTGCATTGACGTTCTAAAATGTATCAAGAACAAGACAAAGCAATCGACAGCGATTGGGATATGGCGGTAGATTTTCCGGGTCGGGCCAAGGCAAAATACGTAGGGCCGATCTTATGAACTTCCTCTGCATTCGTTCAATTCGATGGTTCCGCTAGAGTTGATGCGCAGTTCAAATTAAGTGCGCATTTTCGATCAGGGGACGAACTAAGGCGTAATACAGGACTTTGGGCCAGTGGGGGTCTTTAAAATCTCTTCAATTTTTTGGAATAATTCCCAACCGGTGAGTCACTTTTGAAATTATCCTTGTACGGTGCCGATTG
Organism: Sabethes cyaneus; assembly: GCF_943734655.1. Classification (NCBI taxonomy): domain Eukaryota; kingdom Metazoa; phylum Arthropoda; class Insecta; order Diptera; family Culicidae; genus Sabethes; species Sabethes cyaneus. The sequence goes on from NC_071354.1 coordinate 81,648,453, forward strand.
AAAGTCAGTTTTGGGTCGGAAATAACACCAGGATTATCACATGCTCGATCCTTTTCAGCACCTGGTCGTCAATTTTGTAGTCGAAAATTATAGGCGATTTGATTCGGTGGAACGACATAATCTTGCATTTAGAGACGCTAATAGTAAAGTTATTCATTTTGCACCAATTTACAAACGTTTCTAAGAGAAGTTAAAGGCGATAACAATCCTCAATGTAACGAATCGTCAAGCAGATTTTGAAATCGTCAGCATAAACCAGTCTGCAGCCTCTTTCAACGCCAAAGGTAGCGTCGTTAAAGAATAAAATGAACAAACGTGGTCCAAAGTTACTGCCTTGCGACACATCAGATCAATAAATCAACAACCTGAACTTAACTTTCACACAATTTCCAAACCATTTAGAAGCAAATATTGAAACATTCCCACCAATCAGAGGTGGCATAAACCGCAGCGCAGACCAAAAGACACACATTCTTAAACAACACAACACTCGCCATGCGGTGTGTGCTCGCCCACAAATTCCCTTCAGTGTCTCTTTTGCTAAACACGCTCTTTCGTGTTTTACGCGCACCAGGAAAAGGCAGTCGCAAACGCAGAGTGATAAATTTGCTGCGTGCTTTACCACACCAAGAGTCGCACTCTGCGCGGCTGGATTGTACACCCTGCGCTGGATCAGTTGAAGTGGTGTGATTGAAAAAAACATTTTTACTGTTGCGTCGCCTGATCCGTACTAACTTAACATAGACCATATTAGTTGTTCAGTGCAGCGTGTATTTTCACTTTTAAAAGGGCAGAAAATTTGTAAATACAAAACAATTTTTTTGCGTTAATTCCGCACGGAGTGTGGCAAAGGGCAGCACCAAGTGCTGTTTGGATGATCACTCACTGGGCGATTTTCACTGAGTGCTGTCGTTCGCTCCCACTCCGCTTTCGCTCGTACGCTGTGCGCATATTAGCTGTAGAGGTGTGTTGCCGAATCGCTCTGTGCGACAAGGCATAATATTGGAACATTGGGCGCATAGTGTGAGCGAATGACAGCCCTGCCACCAATAAGTAGTCACATTCAGCTGCGCTTAGCGATATTTTTTAAAAGTTTCTCTGCAATCGTCTGGATCATATCAATTCAAGCGCATCAATTATTCCCACCCTCATAAGTTTTGCCCAGGGCACATGTTTTCTCAAGCATCAAAATATTAATCAAAGGATGTTTCGCTATACGACAAGTAGTCTTGTGGAATCAAATTTAAGCATATGGGTATCCCAACCCTGTGTAATCGACCTTCTAAGATTTGAACCAAATGTTGTCAGATTTAGAAAAAAAATAGTTTTGTTTAAATACCCTTATTATCTTCAATTTATATATCCAGAAAAATTAAGTTTATAAATTAACTCTATCCTATATTCTCTATGTGAATTGCGTAAGGAATAAAAAAAATTGACGACAGTACTGTCAAATATTTTTTAATGCGTTGTGAAAACTTAATTTGCATTTTTCTGTTAATAAGCACAATTTTATTCCAAAAATTTCAACCCCATCGTATTCTTCAGACTTTTTATCATCACAAGGTTTTCTGTGCCAATCAATAGATACAGCGTTTCGAAGCAAACAAACTGCAACTTTTCGTGGACTATCAAGAGCAAAATTACATCTTCTTGAAATAGTGACTTTATATGCAATGTAACGTCCACTTTTGCTCTATCGTGAAAGCACGTAAACAGTATATTTTATAGTAGTTATTAAAGTGTTGTCTCCTCCTCCTCCTCTAGCAGCATAGAGCTGGGATGAACCGGGCGGTGTCAAGAACTAATCTCCACTATACCCGGTCTTGGGCTACTCGCCGCCAATTCGTTGACGGTGTTGCCAACTTTTCAATTTTCAAACAAATTTGAGAAGGTCGATTACACGTTTGGACTTTTACTCGGTCACTTTGCATGAGATGACCCATAATCAATTCTTTCTTTCCTTTTACCCACGAAAGTTTGGCAGTTTAATTTTAATTAATTTCTTCAAAAGTTTGTTGTTGTTTTCTAGCTTAACTGGATTCGATATAAAAACGCAGCAGCAAACTGTGATACTTTTCACCTCCTTGGCTACCGTAAAGTTTCTATTCCATAAACTGGGCACAAAGTGCCATTATCGACATATTGCATATTGCCGGAAACAACGAAACAATCATAGCCCGCCGGCAGCTACACAGCAATATCAATCAATTTACAACTCAAACGGGTACAACAATCGCACAACAGTGGATATTGCCACTTTCGGGGACTGCACCGCTATGTTTTTAAACCGTTAGTTGATGTAGTACTTTGTCAAATGCATGACGAGAGAAGACATATTTTGAACGTCAGAGCCACACAGACAGAGAGTCGTGATTGCAATTTTCCCATATGAAAATGTAGCTACGACATGGTTCAGCAAATAACAAATAAATGTTATGCAAAAGCCATTTTGATACCATGTCAACCATGGTCAAAAATTACGAGAAAAGATTATTGTTAAAGATAGTTTTTTGAATAGTAGTTTTGATTTCACAATATAAAAATTTTAACAAAAACTTTTAATAATATTTTTGGTAAAATTATAAACTCCAAAAAGGTCTTGGCACTAAATTCCGATGTAATTTATCCTTTTACTTATTTTTGACGAACTTCGCAGTCAACAACGCAGTACATGACAATTGCGAGGCTAATGCTGCGATCATATTGAGTCTAACACTTAGTCATAATTAAAAGTTCTAATTTAGAACATACGACGAATAGCTTGTTAGACCAGCAGTGTCGTACCCTGAGAGCGTTAAATTTCAAAAACTTATTATGAAACAATCCCGTCAAGAGAGGCCAAATTTTTTCTATTGATCGAAATTGTTGCTGACACACTCCGAATGTAGCAACACCATGTTTTATTAGGCTAAAATAGAGTTGAATCTTTGGTATCTAAACTTTAGAGACGAGTAATTGAAAAGATTCAGGCAATCGGCCAAGACTCAATTTTTTATCCAATGAGATGCGTACTGGTAAGACACTTGACCCGGTGTCCTTCGAGCCCATATCTAGCTATATGTCAGTCCATATTAGAAAACTTTTCCCGCTTCGTTTCCATCATTTCGGCTCCACCCGCGCTTGTTGATCAGGCGTGCTGTATGTGGTGTGGCAACATATCGGTCAGCAAGTCGAAAAGTGCAACTTTCGTTCTAGTGCCCCATGCTGTGGTACCACAAGGCCCTTGATATAGAACACACATACGATCTTCGCCAGCCGACCGACTGCCGGTATGTACACTTTTCGGGCGCCGCCAGAGTTTTAATTATTCAACGAATAAATGTAGTATTATTATGCAGCTTCTCAGCTTCGGAAAAGTTGAGCCCTAAAGTAGTATTATTGTTTCCTTGTCATAGCTGCAGCCTGCTGCCGGTTCCGTCTATCGCATCGTTTGGTTGGCTTCCACGCCACGCTATATCTGTATGTAGGAGGACCACACAAGGAAATTCCTCTGGGATATAGCTGTGGTGAACGAAATTGCGACTTTAGGTATTTATTTTTTGGGTTTATCACTGTCAGCTGTGGAAGCCATCATTTGGAGCGATATGTACGATAATACGAATGAAAAGTCGTAGACTTCAACATACCGTTAAAATTAACCGAACGTCGGTTAGAGAGGCAAATTACGGAACGACAGAGCACGAATTAGAAAATTGATGAATTATTTATGTTTTATATAATCCGATGTTGCTTGCAAATAAACTTAGAATTTTCGAATGCGATACAGAGTCCCTCTCCCCATTTGAAAACATTCATTAAAGCTGTCATTTGCCAGCACTAAACAATATCCCACAGCGGTCTGCAGTGATTTTAAATTTAATTCAATTATATGTGCAATATTGCAAAAGCTCCTTTTCACTCTCTGCCTCGTCTGCTACCTAACACGCGCTTCTGTCCGTTCATTTTTTTTTTGCTCCCAGCATGATCTCCATATAAACGAAGTGATGATAAAGTGCATCTGTCACCGCCCATCCACCCACCTAGTCAAAAAACCATTCACTTTTTCTGGATCATGTTCACACACATGTTCCGTACTCTCGGCGGCAGCACCACTCTATTCCAGCTCGACCGGACGCCACCTGCCGAAATGGGCCTGGTTCGTTCGTACAGCGCTCGGGGTTGGTAAACCAAAAATTTGAAATTAATTTATTGTGAACCCAGCCTCCCTTTGACCCGGCTGGTGATTTTTCTTCAACTTTCCCGATGAAGCCCGTGCTTCCGACCGGCGATATGGCCTGACATTAGACTGGACTCGACTGGGCTGTGTGATCTGGTGTGGGCTGCTGGCCGATGCCCGTTGGTTCAGGGAATATAAATCATTGCACCGCTTGAACTGCTTTGACCATCGACGACACACGACGGCCTCTCGTTAAATATTTTATGCTTAGGCTGAGAAGTCTGTGTGAAATTACGTAATTTTCCATAAATCGAAACACTGATTTTGTAAATCGTTAATTCGTTGTTTGAGCGGAGTATTGGAAATGTTGTTTGATTACACTTGATTCAAAAAACGGCCCAACTTTTTTTACCATATTGGTTGAATCTCGACTATATTCCCTCTATAAGGGGCCTCTAGGTTACCGAATCTGCTTTGACAAGTGAATGGTGGTCATGGGTTCGAATCTTTATAGACTCAGGACACTCGATGTGAAGCGACTTTAGCATGAGTTTATTCTCAGATCCCTCGTTATTCTTCCTTCATACTGAATTCAATATTGCTCCCATGAAGCCCGCTTGACGGTGCAAAAGACACTCTTATAGTTAACGACAAGGTCGTCAGAGTAAATTTATGGCAGTCTTTCCTTCCTTTTTACCGCTAATTAACATTAGCCTCAGCCCGCGGGAAACCATCATAAATAATAAAAATTGATTCGCCAACCTGTTAGTAGTAAGGTAGTAAGTAGGTTTTGCATCTTAAAGCACTAAGCATTGTATTCTATAGGTTGTATTACTGTTTGGGCCAAAAATTTCACTAAACACTGAGATTTGTTTACAGTTAAAATTCACCACTATATTTTTACTTTTTCGCCATCAATTTTCCAATTTTTTTTCCAACTCTTGCACTCGTTGAAACATTCGCGATAATTAACTTCATGGCACATAAAACTTAGACTTACCGTCCGAGTAGTTATTTCAAGATATTGTAATGGTTTTGTCTAAAGTTTTCACACGAAGTGATATAAAAAATACCTCAAATTGTTTCAATTGCTGATGTAAATTTTTTGTGTAGATTATTTATAATGATTAGCCTTTTCTTCGTTATACTATCGCTAGAAATGTATGTAAAAATTGTTGTGCTGAGAGTGTCTTATTCTGGTTTTATTAGTTCATTAATTTTTTGAGCTCAAGATTTTCTTAACATTTCCGAACTGAGCTTTAGTAACTTAGAAAGTGTTTTTAAGTGAATAGATCCCGGGTGTAAGCATACACCAAACACGCATAAAAAATTTAATAATAAGCATATCGCTCACTCAATTATACGATTATAGCAAAAAGAAATGTGTTGCAGAATACAGCATACACCCGGGCGATATCATAATAAATCCACAGTTCTGGTCGCAGACTCGCAGTGATGAGTCCTCACAAGAAAAAAATATCCCCTCCATGGTCTACGTCATTTTTAAGGCAAAGTAAAGCTTTGGGCTTAATCGTCTTAAAATATGTTTTATGTGTGATAGCATGATAAGCATGAACAATAGATAATAGTTTTGATAGTTTAGGACCTCAAGCAACACAATTTCAGTATTTCTAGTTGCGGCGACTAATTTATAACCAGAATTAGTTAAATAAGCAGTTGCAGTAACAACTGTATAACAGCTGTGTTAATAGGGAAGAATACAATGTTATGTTTATGCTACTTCTTTCTTTTCTTCTTTACTCTATATTCGCTATACAAAAAGTAATGCGTTAAAAAGTGATTTCTTATTACAGGTTTAATAGCAAAAAAAACCTTCCCAACGTAGCCCTACGTCATCCATACGGTCGTACCTAAAACACAACTATTCAAATTTTTTACGAAAATGATTTAAGATTTAACAAGAGTTTAACAAATATCAAAAATATCTTTTCGGATGACATCTTTTCTAGATTACTGAGAAATTTTATAGGCTTTTTCATAAAAATCTGTTTCGAACTTGATGCAGCCTGGGATATTAAACAAAAAAGCATAAGACATATAATTAAATACCCAAGTAATAATTCTAAAACAAGTGCCTTACTTGCGTTCAAGTGTTTTACTTAAATTTAATAAGGTTTTATTACTGTATTAATCATTACCCCTGGTTTTATTATGATGTTACGCAATATCAATATGATACGAGCCCTCACACGCTTGTAGCTAGCCATAAGACCATAATAAATCTGTTAATAAATCAAATTTATTGTGGTAGGTTATATTGCCACGATAAAACTAGTTGGCTGCCCTACGTCTCTTATAAATAAACCATAAGTGTGGCGTAGCAATACAATACGGCGCACCAATCGAAATTGATCTTATTACGACTGCTTGTCAAACCGCAATAAGGCCATTATAAACATTTTTTAAAGTTTTTGTCACCCCTCCCCTCCCCCCTCCCCCTTGAAATTGGTTTGAAAACTCAAGGGGCAAAAAAATAATTTGGGAGTTATATGTTAATTTTTTTTAATAAAATCAATTGTCTATGGGCTCTACAACCTAAAACACTCGAAAAATGAGTGTACGAGTGGAGTTGACGCTTCTAGCACGGAATAGAAATGGAAATTCAAACAATGGAATCTCCGAAAATCGACAAAAAATTTTGGTTACGTTTTCGTCATTCTTTTCGTAGGTTTTTGCATTAAAAATAACATCGCGTATATGACAAGCAAAATTAGATTTGGTTTTCATGTTTAAACTTATCTTTTTTCACCCGGGTAATCGAGACCGACCTGTATTATGAAGAATATTAGAGTTCAACACCGAAATCATTTTTTATGCGAGCCCATATTGCCATATTCTAGTATTTTGTTTTAGCCCGCAAACAAAAACTCATCAAAACAAAGTATTTTGCAGAAAGAAAGTTATTACCAATCGGTTTTCCAGACACAAGAAGCAACTAAAATGATATTGCTAGAAATTGAGATTGATCAACTGAATATATTAGTTGTGTTAAAATAACCAGTTTTCAAAAATTGCAAATGTACAATAAAATATAATGCGCATATACAGCAAAATCGACGGAGATTGCTGAAATTTTATTAATTATTCCATGGGATATTTTATTATGGTCGCTATAAACCAGTGGTGTCCAGGTATAGGCATGATGCGGGCCAAACGAGATCGTCCCATGATGTCACGGGCCGCAAATTCCTCTGCCCATTCCTGCGCATAACAAAATACAAAATACGCGGCAATAAAAACCATTTTCTGGGAATTACCAACAAGATTTAAACCGGAAAGCATTCGGAACTACAAAATGCACGAGGCATTATGACTGATTTGAGTGACCCCTGTGTCATTATAAAAGTTACTCATAAGTCCTATGGCCATCACTGCTATAAACAATATCGATGAGGATTATCTGACAGTAAAACTTCAACTTTTTCGCTCCCAGACGTATTTTCAAGTTAACAAAACTGCCGGACTGCTTGAGCTTTTTACCAGAGCAAGTTGTATGCTTTAGCTTGGTAATAATAGCTTGGTAGTAAGCTTGTAGCTTTTTAGCGAACTACTACTTAAACGGATAACCTGATTCTTAAAAAGGTATAAAAACTTTCTGAAAAATGCACCGCTTGTTCGGATGCCAGTTTTATAGCGGTCATCAGGAAATTTTGTCGGAGCTTATAGTTTTATTGGCGGTTTCATAAAACTCACTAGAGAAACGTAATAAAATTTCTAATTGTTACTTGGGAAGTGTCATACAAGCATCTTAAGAATGCAACTAAAATGATACATAATCGGTCATTGCGGACCAAATTTTTGCCATCCGACAGATATTTCAGAAGTGTCGTTAATACAACGTGCTCACGCATCACATCTCCATTGACCTTAAAGCAACGTACGAGATAGACGCTCGAGATCAGCTATGGCAGATAAAGCACGGACACGGATTTTTGTACCAACTGTCGTGACTGATCAGAACCACATTGTATCGAGTAACGAGTTTCGGGCGCATCTCGGGGACATTCTCGAATCCCTTCGAGCCGCAGCGAGGGTTGAGGCAAGGTAATGACATGCAGGGTAAGCCTTTCAACATTGTTCTTGAAGGAGTGATCCGAAGAGCGGGAATCGAAACGAAAGGTAGGATTTTAAGTAAAGGTAGCCAGCGCCTAAGCTTCGCAATTGATTTTGATATCACATCCAGGAAATTTGCGACCTCGGTGACAAAACGTTTTGAACAACTCTTTCGAGGTTCAAATGTTAGAGATCAACAAATAGTCGCAATAATCGCGTCAAATCCCAACAAATATTTTTTTAATAGTAGTTTATTCAACCATTGTACAGCTAATTACCGGGTAACAAGCGCTTAATAAGTTGTCATTCAACAAAAATGTTTGTTGACACCATGACTGGATGAAATTCAAGCAACAACCCAAAGTATGAAATCCAGCTGAGCGCCAGGGACTGACTGGATTTCAGCCAAGATGTTCAAAGTAGACCCACCTTTGTCAGCTAAAGTTTGGGAATCATCAACAGTCGATGGCTCCACTTCGACATCTGAAAGCCATGGCAGGTAATCGCCGGCAATGGTAATGGAAATCTCGGAATTCGTCCCTTTGTTCCGCCGAACTGGCGAACGCCGCTGTACGAAACTAACAATATACAAAACCGGTTGAATTTGATGGACTTGAAACTGTGACCCTGGGACTGCGGACAATGTGTGGTGGAGTGCAAATTGAAAGCGGAGAGTGGCGGAGGCGACTGAATCATGAGCTACATGCGCTGCTTGGAGAGATTCCCATCGACATCTTCCGAAAATCGATAGACTACGGCAACCTGGACGCGTCGTCGATGATGGTACGACGATAACTGTCTTCTTCAACAACCCCATCGCCCTAAGACCAAGTTGAATGGGGGCTCGGACGAACAAAAAAGATTCGCACAATGTTTCTCAGATTCCTCGCATAGGAATCATATGGACTAATTCTGCAGAATATTCTTATCGGAAGGCGAAGCAGAGTGCTATATTTCTATTACTGAACCCTATCGGGTCCCTCGGAACGAAGGTAATATGGTAACGGTTATGAGTTGAATGGCAGCAATTGGGTCATAGGCAGATACCCTCCATACTGGAGGGAGTATCAATTGTCCAAGTGACCAAGTGACCCTTATGGACAATAGTGTCTACATCTGTAGCTCATGTGCTCCGCCTAGGAAGACACCAGAACAGTTCGACCAGATGTTAGTTGAGCTAATTGACGAGCTCACGTGATCTGACCTCGGAGGTCCGGCCAAAGGCGGTCCATATAAAGGGAAATGCGCTAGTTGTAAAGCTGACAGAGTAACTGTCGTATGCTGAACTCCCAGTAAACCATTTGAGTTGTATATCTCGATTGCAACTGAGATATACGAAATCATATCTAAACGAAAAAGTTATATTTCACGCCACATAAGAACATATAGGGGAATGTCGTCGTGGTTCGGCCGCCTTTTTGACATTCGCCCAAAACTTCCGTTTTAAAAAGATTTTTTAAAATCTAAATAGATCGTTGGAGAGGTCTACGAATAAGCTATACTTCTGGAAAATTTTGAACTGATTGCTTAAAAAATAATAAAGGCATTATTATAGGCATTTACGTGAAGACAAAAAATGTTGTCATACTCGGGCCACGTTGTACAGGTTGGGCCACCGCTCTTAATCCAAGAAATACGTATTGAAACTCTATGTAGAGACATCATAAGAATGAATTTAGTGAGCAACGGCCCATATAAGTATAAATAACCTATTTTTAATAACATCCTTGCGAAATTTTTGGTGATCTTGTAAAATCAATATTACTACAATCGCGTTTTCCGATATGTACTACTGCAATGAAAAATCAACAACAATCTAGGTTTTTATTGTACTAATTAGGCTTTATTTCATCACATTTCCCGCGACTGACGTTCTCTAGCGAAAATTGCGCTTCTGTGCTTAAAATTATGGTGGCCCAACCATGGCTACACAAGTGGCCCGACCTTTACAATAAGCGCTTTTGTAGCATTTACCCCCTTACCATACCCAAATTCCTAACTGGACGGGATTTTTCAATAGCCTTCGAATAGAGCACAACACACTTAATAAATTTTCAATATTTATCCCGATAATTGCATTTCATGAATCATTTCTTGAAGAAAAGTTAACTGCACCTGCAAAACTTGTTTTGTATTGTTTCAATCAGTGAATTCAGTACGCGTGTTTTGAATACACGATTGAAACTCACAATATTGTGAAAAGTTAGCTGTCACAGTAAGAAGTTTTACAATGCTTGTACAAAGGTATCACGAGTTACTAAAACTGAACAAATCGTGGTGGCCCGACCATAACAGTGGCCCGATGATAACGACATTACCCTATGTACCAAAGTGGAGGCAATATACGTGCGAAAATTCTGACAATTATTTGTAATTCTATCTTGCATTTTATACAGCGGTTTTTATAACACGCTACTTAATACTCCTGAAAATATGATTAAGATATAACCACTGACGAACTGACATGACACATAGAAGAAAATTCTTCAAAAACCATCGTCCTAAACATTTTGCTTGCATACTAGTGCCCTCTGCATACTAGTGCATGTTGTGGAGTAGCTTGCATTTGAAGGGTTTTATACTGTAGGTTTTTTACATTTGTATGGTTTTATACTGGAAACTCGAAGCAACACTCGAGCGCCACGGTGTGGACATGTTGCGAAACATGCTTTTTTGAAAAATAAGTTGTTTTTGAATGGACGATGGAATTAACACGAGTGTCTCGCCTGTTTGTCTGTGATATAACTTAACTATATAACTTAATAATCATCTATACTGGTTTATAATGAGGACTATATGTGCTGTATATGAGGACACGCACGACTGCAAAACAATTTATTGTTCACTTTGTTTCGACATACTCTAACATACTCATACATTATACAATTCCAGTGTAAAATTGACATGCATACGATTTAACGTGACCTTTCTATTACGATCTCGTGTTATCTGGGCGCAAGCGGATCGCTAACTAAAGGAGTTAGAAGTAAACGTAGATCCTTGAGCTTAGATATACCTTTGAGTCCAAGAAGACCCAATGATCCAGAGTTCAAATTTCAAGGGGCTAGTGTGGCAATCAGTCAAGGCCAGCTCCTTGCCTATGGCCACGAAATTATTGGAGTAGATCCACCATTTGCGGTTCGCCCAAAAATTTATTCTCGCCAGAAGCTGGGGGACGTTGTAGGGGTTGAACGGTCTTCGGTACAACGCTTATCTTTAGCCGGTCCATGTCCTCCAGTGAACTTTTGTTTAATGGGCTTGATACGACCAAAAGACCACATGTTTTACTCGCGTAATAGGTCTTGAAGAAGACGGTAAATTTCGGTAGGTACTTCGTACGGTATATCTCCCCGTTTACCTCAAGACCCAACGGAAAGAATAGCGGCTGAGAAATTTGACGTCATCGCTTACCTCCTTGGTGGGGGACGTGGTTCATGCACGGTCGGCCTCGATTGACGATTTCGCATTAAAATGTCCATTGTAAACCAAGTATTTTTTCACCACGCTCAAAACCCGCAACCATTGAGTGCGATAATGCGAAGAATTTTATTCGAACTTCTCGAGATTCAAAACCCCTCGGTGTCAATTTGTCGCCATTTCGCATTGCATATAAGAGAGAATTTATGTAATTCAAATTTATACCTTCTCACTCTACCAACTTTGGTGGCCTATGGGAAGACGCTGCACAATCTTTTAAACCCACATTAAGCTTACTATCGGAGTAAAAGCGTTTTACAAAGACGATTTCAAGACCCTACTGGTCCATTCGACGCCACTTATCCGGCTGTCCAAAGCAAAGTGAGGACTGGGTGCTACATATCGCATTAGGAATTCGCCCTACTGTCCTTTAGCCGACAAACTTGACAACCAGTTGTTAGAATACAGGACAATTGCGGGACTAGGACTACGATTCTTTTGACTTTTAAAGTCTCTTTTAGGCAATATTTGAATATACAACGACTGGCTTAACAAGCCCCTTTATATGGACCAGTGTCATACCCCGAAATCAACTGGGAGACAAACCTGTCCACAAACCCTAAAGATTCTCATTCCAGGCTATTTTGTTGGTACACCCTAGCATCATCACAAATTTGATCACTTATTCACCTGATAGATTGAGCAAAAGTATTAAAACAGGACTTTTAAAATTCGTTTCGATGTCGTATTTGACTTCGTGAATTTTTTGAAAAGTGTCATTCAACCTAATATTTTTCATTAAGAGGACTCAAGCATTTGGCCTTCAAAATGCCGATAACCTTTAACAATATATTTCCACCTGCAGTAGTGTGATGACGCCACACTCTAAAGTAGATTAGCACAGTTCACTAGCATGACAAATCGCCGGCCGGCTTGACCAAGTACCGGCAGATAATCGTCTACCGAGGCGCATCTGCTGCCACACAGTGGTGCACATTTAAGTTGGCAATTTTCCACCTTCTTGCGACCCCACGCCCCACCCCATCAAACCGGAACGACTGAACTGCCGAATGATTTTTTTATCGTTTGCTCTCTATCGTTCACTTCTGTTTGAAATCGGAAGCTGATTCAGCCCGGCACGGAAGATACCGGTATTAGCCGCACGGTAAGTTCACATTTAAAGGTACAAATTTTTATTATCAGTTCGTTTTACGGTGCAATACTCTAGGGAAGCGAAAGTTCGCCGGAGGTCGACTAGAATAAAACATGAACCATTCGGACGGTAAAATCTGAGCAGGCCAGCGAAGCTCACGTATGACGCTCGTCGGACTTCTCTGCAAGACCGGAAAGAATAATGTGGGAAAGCTTAAAAGTTAAGGCTGCCACTATCAGTTGGCACCGTCGATTAGTTTTAATTGAACAATTGCGATAATAGCTTTGGTTTGACTTTGGTGTGATAGGCGTTAATAATAGTGTTAGCGAACAATACATTTTTCGTTTTCTCTTACATTTCAGTGTGCATCCTGAATGGTATTCATTCTATCAAATCATTCACTCAGGAAACAAACACCGTAGACGTACTCCTTTTTATGGTAAGTAAATTTTAGCTTTGCTACTACATCAGCCTTGCTACCCTTTCATTATGCATATGTTGTGCGTAGAAATACTCTTCAAGATAACCCACGTTTTGATTAACGCTGAATTTTCGAATCACCGGTCCGTGCTGCAGCGGCAGCAGCAGTACACGGCAAGGACCATCCGCTCTGGCACAAACAAATAAATCTCCCTCTCCAGCGAAAACAAACAACCTGCTCTAGCCATTCACTAGCGCAACATTTGCACTGTTCAGCACCGTTAAACTTACCCTAGAATCGGATAATCCCCTAAAGTGGTACTTGAGGCCACGCGTCAGCCAGCCTTCCGCTTCGAGACGGAGTGTTGTTGCGCCTTTTTGCGTAAACAAACAACCGACCTGGAAAACCGCATTCAAAAGACACTTTCGGTACAGCATCCGACCAATGCGGTCTAGACTGCTAGATGCCATAGATCCTTGGCTCACTGTGGCCATAGCTGGTGCTATCAAAATGTATCCTTGTGTACCGCAACTACAATCACACGCACATATACACAAACACAAACGTCGTACCGCAAGTTGACACGTTACGGGAGCAACCACTTACGAACAGCAAACTACCGCTATTATCACTTTACAACGCACGCCAAGGTCTGAAAATGGTTACCGATGATACCATCCCTTCACTAGGCTAGGGTGGTTCAATTTTATGCCAAATCGTTCTATTTACGAACGATGGTATGCTGCAGTCATAAAGTGTTTCCTGCCAGCCGGCGGCTATAACCACCCACTATTCCAGATCGGGGTGGAAAAATCTCTGCAGGTAGTTTTGCGAGCAGCGGCTTTGCCACTCCTGTCAATGTGATGGCATTTTATACCAAACGGGGGAAATTACCTGTGAGTGAGAAGTATAAACAGAACATAATTAGATCACATTCACCCATTCACCCCGGCAAATGACGAACGCCGAGCGGTTCGAGCTTCAACCGTTCCGTGGTTAGAGCCAGTGATTTGTAGTGTTTGTGGAGGCAAATCCCCGACCCGTCCACCGCCGACCGGTGATTGATGGAGAATATTAGATGCGCTCTACTACAGCCACCGGAATGTTACAATAGCACAGATTAATTGGAGCATACCTTGATGCTGATACAATCTGGATTGTCTTGCGAGGGGAGCCGATAGACGACGCCTGTTGGAATTGCTGGTATTTAAATCGTAGGGCTTGGAACAATTTAAACTATTCCGGATATTCGCTTTATGTCGATTCTGTTGCGAGGTGTGATGGTATGAAACGTAAATTTAATAGTTTTCACAAAAAATGATAAATTGGTTATTAAATCAATTATCACTGATTAACTAGAAGACTAGAAGGAAGTACTAGATGCGCAACTAAGTTCCCGTTGCCTGTCAATAAATGACTGCTGGTTGATTTCGACATATCCAATACGTCACAAATCAAACTGTTTGTTTTGGCGTCAGATAGTTTGGATTACGTGAGAGCATCTGAATTTCTGCCAAATTTAGTGATTTGTGGAAAGTGTTTATTTTTTCTTCGGCTGCTAAAGTACATTGAGAGCAGCAAAAAGTTTGCTGAGATGCTGCTTTAAATGCGAAAATGTATCGTGCTCGGTTCCGTCACTTCAAGGACGGTGGTTTCGCCCGTCTGCATGACGGAAAGCCAGAAATATTCGAAAACACTAAATTGATCTACGAGTATCCATGCCAAACGCAAAGAGAGCTTCCTTCTAGGCATTTTTTGTTTTGTGAAAACCCGATCCAGCCGTTGGAAAGGACTTGTTCTGTCCGTCGCATAGCGATAGATGACGCAAAAAGGATTCATTATAGCAATCCAAAGAAAAGAAAGTCATGGGGAAAGTCCGGTTATACTTCTACAAAATCGGCTGGGCCAAATATTCACGCTGTGAAGTGAGGAACGGAGGATCCATCACTGGAGAATTTAATTGATGTGATTGTGCCGAGAACAGTGCGCGAAAAATAACCACAACACGAACTGTGGCAAGAAAAAGTGATTTTACTGCATGACAACGGTCGGCCTCACGTTGCCAAACCCGCTGGAACCTTCATGGAAACACTCGCCGGTGAATCAATGATCCAATTCACGGAAAAGAATGGTAAAAAGGGCCAGTTATTAAAAAAGAACCACGACTCTTTTAACGCACCAAAGTTACCATGAACTTTTGTCCACGAGTCGCAGCTTCAAGAATTCTCAATTTAGCGAACGAGAGAACCGTGAAACACTAGCCGCTCAGCCGGTAACTTTACTTCTTATTTGCCCATATATGCTTGTGTAACCTGCGGATGGGGATAGGATCAATAGGAGCACGTAGCCTCGTGATTTGTTACTATTATGATCCTAACAGAATACTGTGAATGAGTCTATAAATAACTGAGCTGAGTAAATTTTATATTCAGACATGTTTCTGTGAACAATCATCCAAACTTGTCTGAACGAGGTATATTGCAGAGCAATGCTAATGCACCCGAATTGGTTGGCTCAGTTGACCCCATTCGGAACACTGACCCTCTACTGCCCAGCAAACATTTTCGTACGTATATCAAAGTAACAAATATGATATATGTACCGATATATATCTAGAAAAATCGCATTCGATGCACGAAACCAGCATATTTGGAAGCCGTTTTGGAAGCGATATACGTACTGCAAATTACATGAAAACAATTCACATTCATAAGTATTTGTATACGATGAAATTCGACTCAACATTATTAGTTCCATAATGCTATACAATTCTGTGACGAAAATCGTATGTGAATCAGTTACTATCATTTTGTACGAATGAATGTAAACTAGGGTGCGCTTTAATAAGCTTTACGTACGATTTCGAGTTTGTTTAGCGATATTTAAGATGACTTTCACACATTATTATACGATTTGTGGTTTGCTGGATAATGCTTTATCAAAACGTTGGAGTGATATTTAAACTGATTTTTAACTGAAAACCAACTCGCATTTCCGATGCTTGCTTGTTAACATTTATGCCTTTCCGGAGACCTGGTTCAAAGGAAATACCAATTCTAGTCAATTGTTCGACGCTTAACGGCTCTTTTGTCTTGTACAGACCGGACTGGTGCCTGGCCAATAGTGACAAGTGCTCAGGAGGTGGTGTTTTACTAGCCGTCCATGCGCGAATTCGCGTCAAGTTTATCCGCCAACTTATTCAGCAATTGAATAACTCTAGATTTAAGTATCTCTAGCCGGATTGAACTTTTTCGTAGGTATCGTCTTGCTTCCTCTGGATGTCATCAAAAAGCTTATCAAATCGCTAAACCGCACTATTTTATCTTGACCTAAATCGCTTTCAACGGACACTCAAATCTGAACCAAAAGAGTTTCTAACGTTATGCTAATGATAAACGATACATTCCTGTTTAACGGAAGCATCGACTCCCCAGTTGGCCTCGAGATACGATACTGGCCTAACAAGCCAGTCGTCTGATGTTCGAATCTCGGCTGCAAGAGGCTGTTAGAGTCAATAGGATCGTAGCAACTGGCCCTGCAATTGTCCTGTACTCTAACAGTTGGCTGCGAAGTCTGTCGTATAAAAACAGAAGATCAAGTTTTGATAACGGAATGTAGAACCTCGGCTTTGCTTTGCTTTATAGCGCCATTTCGGTACTGGGAACATCACGCCGCCTGATGACAAACTTGCGAAAGCCTAAATTACTACCACGAAGAATCGCCCAAGTCTTACTGGTTTAACCAGCTGCAGACGATTGACTCGGCTCAGCAGTCAGGTCTTTGAACGCGGTCAGAATCTAGATGATACGGATGTTTACCGACACAATGACACAACTAATTGGCTGAGTCTATTGTCATTTATCGCGACGGTATCACAATGTTTCGTTGCGCGAGGTATGTTCTGATGCTAGGATAAGCGATATTCTGTACCAAGGGCATTCAACCCCCACATCCTCTTCTCACAATCCTATATATATATAAAAGTGAGCGTGAGTTTGTTTGTATGTTCCACCATAACTCCAGAACGCTTTGACCGATCTCCACCAAACTTGGCACACATATTCCTTGATATAAGGGAATCAGCACAGGGGGGTTGATAAGAGGGGGTGATCGTAACAGGGGGGAAGCCATAACTGCGAAATTTCTGGACGGTTCTTCATCAAACTTGGCATCCATGTTCCTTGACATAAGAGAAACAGAATTGAACGGGTTGACAACAGGGAAGGGGGTTCATAACAGGGGCGGGGGTCGTAACAGGGCGGGGAGGTTCTAACTCCGAAACGCCTGGATGGCTCTTCATCAAACTTAGCACACTTGACATAAGGGAATCAGCACTGGGAGGTAGCCAAAAGGCTAACAAGAGGCTGAGTAAAAGGGGATGCATTTTTCTTGCATTTAAACCGATTGCAGTTGTACAGGTGACTTTGAGAAAAGAGGGGGGTTCCACCGAAGAGGAATATATGGTAAAAAAGACCTTTGTTTAGTTTCCATTACAATGATGCAATGAACCAATGCATAATTAGCTACGTGTCAGAAGAGGGAGCTGACTGGGAAAGAATCGACAAGAAGGGGGACGAAGAGCGTGAGTATGAATATATGTTTCGCCATAGCTCCGGAACTTCTGGACTGTTCTTCATTAAACGTCGTTTGTCAAACACATGTATTTTGGCATAAAAGAATCAGCGCAAGGGGGTTAACAAAAGAGGGAGATGGTCTCTTACAACGGGAAAGAAAGGTTCAAATGGATAAAGGAGTGCATTTCTCTTGCAATTGGAATGATAGCAGTTGTACAATTTGCTAGATTTCTGAAAAGGGGGATATGGTGGCCATTAACAAAGGGAAGGTTCAAAAACGGATTTTTGTCGATTTATAGGGATTACCGGGAAGTTGTCAGATTTACAAGTGGCTGGGGGACTAAATGAGGAAAACTGACAAAGAGAGTAGACAGATTTTGTTTTTTGCATTATGAGAATTTTCGTTACAATAACAGATGTACAAGTGACTGAGAGGCAAAGGGGCCTCGAGTACGATCGGGTATTCAGCTAGTATAAAGCATGTTTAAAAAATACTTTAATATAAAAGCATAGAAAAAAATGTCTAACTTACACGCTCCAAAACTATTTTTATTGACAATCTTGAATTTATTACATATATTTGAAGACAAAAACCGGTTTTGTCACGCATTTAACTGCGAACGAAATCCTGCAGAAAGCTCTTCCTAGCGAAATTGGAAGGGAGTTTGTGCCGGAGGTTAATCCCTATAATGGATCGCCCAGAAGGTACAACAATTTGGCGCAAATACCAGAACTTGCATTGCTTTACTGAAACCAGGTAAGGTGTGCCTGGTGAAAACAAGCCGATGTCCTAGCGATATCCTTCCATATCATTGACTTTTTACTGATAGGAAACACAAGATTGAAGATGATTCGACTGGGAGGGTAAGCCTAAGACCAACTTTATCTTTCCAGCAATGCGGAAAGTTACCCTTACTTCTAGTCTATCAAGTAAAGTTTTCTTCATACGCTTTTTTGTGTCTTTCTGGACCCGCAGGATTCTCTGCTTGGGGACTTTACTGACTTTGCTTACGAGGTTAGGACTCCACATCGGCTCAGACTAGGGCTGTCTAACCGGTAGTACCGGTAGTACCGAAACCGGTAATACCGGCCAATTTTTAGATACCGAAATACCGGTTTTGGAAAGGCAAAAAACCGGTATTTCCGGTATTTTCTAATCTGCTTGTTTTTTCCAGCTCCTTATTCGAATAAAAACTAAATTTGATAAAAGATTACAAAACTCTTAGAAAAACAACTTGGTGTTAATGCCGACGAGATTCTTCGACTACTAACAATGAAGAGAGTGAAATTGTGGGTCAAATAATTATAGCCCTTGAACCCGTTTAAGGCACAGTAGAGTAACTTTCCTGTAAAAATGTTTCATTGTATGAGCCAGACGTTGCGTTTCAATCTATTTTTGAACAACTTGATATTCAACAGCCACCAAATTATTCGAAGCTCTCAAATAACGAATTTAGGAAACAAGATCAGGGCCCAGAAACGTCATTTACAATAGTAAATTGTTATTCAACAATGAAGTAATGAAGCTTCAGTTTCAATAGAAACAACGCTGCTTCGTTTCAAAACTGGCTTCAATCAGCGTCATCGAAACGATTTTCACTTCATCATGACGACCGGTTTTACAGTTTCATTTGTATTTCTCTTTCAAATATTCAGAAAAAGATCAGCCTAGACTATGAATGCAGTTGAATTGATTTTGAGTAACATTTCGTACAATTTAACGCATATTACGATTAATCTAGTCAAGATTGACAAATCGTGCCTGACTGTAAATCGTCGTCATTTGACACAGTCAGTAGCTTCAGCTGAAGCTTGCTTGAAACGTTCTGATCAACAAATGAAACAAGTCGCTTCATGTATGAAGCGAAGGTAAGGGAAAGTTAGCTTCATTTATTTGTTTCGACGATGCCGGACCCTGATCAAAATGCGGGTATCTTTGCGCTTTTTGAGCATTCTTGCCATCAAAGGATCTGCCAGGAAAGAATTTGGAATATTTTTCAAGTCTTTCGAGTGACATATTGATTAAACAAGGATATTAAATCTGCATCCCCCACTATCTTCGAATAGTGGGATTGATAACAGAGAAGAGAAGGTATTTGTGAACGATGATGAACAGGATGACGTAATGCGGGAGTTCCGGTTTGGGGATGCAGAAAAAATTGTTGAGAGGCTGTAGCAGACCGGGGCATTAATTATGCTGGAAGCAAAAATACAAGATATTTTGTAAAAAATGAAAGGTGCGTTTACCTACTATAAATTTGAAAAAATGAAAGGAAAATTCCTGATGTGCTTAGAGCTGTTCGCCAGACGTCGATGAAAGCGGAAGTTTTTTGAATTGTTGGAAGTGTTTGCAATAAAATTCGTTCTAGTAAGGGAATTGAATCGCTAAGAGTATTATATCTGCTTAAATTCTACTTTGCTAAGCAGCAATACTGAAGCTAAAATTTCAAAATAAAAAGATTTACTGGAAAACATCGATATTTCTATTGATTTCGAATAATCTCCCAATACCGGTATTTTACCGGTATTACCGGTATTTTCTACACCAATACCGAAACACCGGTTTTCACCAAAAGCGCCCAATACAGACAGCCCTAGCTCAGACGGAAATTGCGAATCGAGCAAGAGCGGAGCAGGTTTCTTGAACTTCTTAGTAGTTGCTCTCGAAGCTGCAATGAAGCTTAACAGACGCTTTTCCGCGCTTCTAATTTTCCGGTTTGGCGTATCACTGTCAATTCTATGTTAATAATGTTAAATAGTTTTGCAATGCTTTCCTAGCCGCATAATCAACATCTCTACAACTTTTATGCGGCTTTAAAAATCTATTTAAAATGGATCAGGCGTTTCATCTACCAAAGTTCCAAATCAATCAACAGCTTAAACCTGTATCACTACTTATGCATATGATCTGGTACCTGATTCACACTGAATAAAGTCATGTCTTCTACAATGATCGTACAAAACCATTTCGTCAATGCATTGCAATGGTCGTATTTCAAACAATTTTATTCGTCTACCGATCCATATCTTTTCATTTAACTATGTTCGTACAAACCGTATACATCATACAACAATGATCGTACCGAATTATTTAATTCATCGATGGTCTTACCGAATTATAATCATCATTCAACAATTATCGTACTAAAACATTTAATTCATCTATGGTCGTACCGTCATCCGGGGTTACTTGCAACACTTTGGCGCATCGCGCTTCTGACAGCTCTAACGCATTTGTTTGTTAACATAACCATTTGTACACAATGCCATTTTAAAGAAGGGATGTTTACCTATTGTTTAGTTAGGTTTAATCCATTACATCATTGTTTTGCTTGTTTTTATACGATTGGAAAGTAATTTCACTTTCAGAGTAGGAAAAATGGATGTGCAAAGTTGCGTCAGTTCATTGACATGGAATTATTTTTTATTATTTGGCTCCTGTACACAATAAGTGCATCATATAAGCTAACAAATAGCAACTTTGAGCTTTGTTTATATTTTGTACTTGGAGAAGAAACGATGAATTCGTGTTGTTACTTCCAATATGGCGCGGCTTGCAGCACTTGTAAAAATGAAAATTATCGTAATAGACAGTATGGACAAAGTAAGTTTGCATCTGTACGATGTTATTTTGTCTACCACCATCTCCAGAAAAATTAAAATTGTGAAAAATTCCACGTGCCTTGAAACGGCAATTTGGAGTTAGCCGACATGCTGCATTTTCACCGAATATCTTTAAAAAAGCGATAGACGAAATTGGGAAACAAAAAACGCCTCCAGTATCTCTTGTTTTACTACAAATACATTCAAAATATCTCAAAATAGTCATTCGCGGTTTGAAATCAGATATAAAATCATAAGAAATGCAAAATCAGAAAAGTGTTGCAAGTAACCCCGTTTAATGGGTAACTTGCAACACCCCTATTTTCGGTTCATTCTGCAGATTCATTTAGTTTATATTTTTTCTCATAATCATAAATCAAAAGTACTCACCACTATACAAGTTTTGGCTACTTACACTTGGACCTAAACGCTATACTTCGAAAGTTATACTAAGTCAAAGTTCAAAAGTGTTGCAAGTATCCCCGGATGACGGTACCGAACCTTATACATCATTCAACAGTGATCGTACGAAAACATTTCAAACTTTTCAAAAGGGCCTTAAAAAGGGTTTCTGCTAAATGTAAATAAACCGAGTGAAAGTTATTTTCTAATGATTAGCATAGGGAAAGAAATCCTCGGTTTGTTTACAATTTGCAGATTGGCTCTATTGAAAAGTTGGTGCCGATTTAATTCATCTATGGTCGTACCGAACCATATACATCGTTGAACAATGATCGTATCGAATCATTCAATTCATCTATGATTGTACCGAACCATATACTTCATCAACAATGATCGTACCAAATAATGGGAGTAGCAATAAGGGGGGAGGGTTTCGGGGTTCAAGCCCCACTCCTCCCAGAGGAAGATTTGTTTCACATTTTCAAGCTAGAAATTTTACAGCCAGCTGTTTAGACCGCAGGAAAACTAACGATCTAACGGTTGTACGATCCACGTCATCGTCCGCAGCAGCGGCTAGTTAGCAGACAGTTAGAACCAGGGTGGTTCGTGCGGTTTTAAGCTCAAACCAACTCGATCTAGGGTTACTCGTCGCCCATTTCCCAGGCGTTGAACCCCTCTACTCTGGGTGCCGTGAAGTTGTTAAATAGAACCGTTTTCCTTACGGCATTTTCGGTTCACCGTAGCTTACCTGCATTCGCTAAACGTACGTCGGTAATCCCCCCAAGCAGTATTTATTGCTCTTGATTCATGAACCTCCGCCATTCTTCGCTTTCAACTTGTATTTTACCAAATAACGTGCTCAAGGGCGCGTATGTGCTCTATCAGCATTGTCAAATTTATAACAACTATCGGTCTAATAGGGGGTTTATATATTGTCAGCTTCATTCGATATCTGCTCATCGGGCACCCTCTCAAACGGCTAATGTTGAATAGGTTGTACCGTACCATTTCTTACTATGGTCGCACCGAACTATTTTCCAATGGTCGCATCGATCCGTTCGATTTTATATTCGGAGTATGGACTAAGTTAGAAAGTAAAAGAATGAAAGAAAGCACGGTAAGAAACAAGCGTTACAAAAACATACTCTGCAATTTCAGTTATTCAAGTTATAGTTCTTATCCATTCTGTGATAATAAAACATGGATAAAATAATTTTCCACACGAACCATTGCTTTTCAAGAGATGGCGCTTTTCTAGTGGTAGTAAAATCAAGATTTCTCACTTATCTATGTTTACCTACCTAAAAAACAATCACTAATCACATTTTATTGGTGGTACAGTTAGTCTGTTATGCTTAATTTTCATAACTTCTGCCTAATTTTGATAAAAAAAACCAATTTTTTCTATACCTCTCCATAGCACACCGGTAGAAATTTGATCTCCAAAACGAGCAAAATTACTCATGAATCCCGGTTTCTAGCTCATGATTTATGAAAATACACCATGAATAAAAATCATGATATCACGAGGTTCGTGCAGTACAACAAAATGCAAAATCATGAACTATTATTCATGATTTTGTCCTGTCTGATATGGCAGTTCAGTCATAATTTGACATGAACTCACATTTTATGATTTTATGATTTCATTCATGGCATCGGAATCAAATTTATTTCCGTGCATCTTACTACCATTAGTCCGAGAGGCCGGAAAAGTGATTTTGATACCGTACGAGAGCCGGGAACTGAATATGTTTGTGACATTTCAATTCGAAGAAATTGAATTTCGCAACATGAACGATCAAATTACGATTAAAACAATGTTTACCAACTATTTATTGCTTCAGCTGTCAAACGTTGTTGTACATTGTCAAACATGTGGTACATGTGTTTTTGTCGCGCAAAACTTTGCTGTTTCCGAAATGTACAATATGCGTTATAAAGTAACGACATCTGTTGTATTCAACAGGGAAACATTGACAGTTTCAAGCATACTCTCACGCATGACGGATGATGAAACACTTACGCCAACTTCTGTTGTTTATAATCAGAAACTAGTGGCGGTGTCCTATAATGTACCTATGTATTCAAATCAAACAATCTTTCAAGCAACAAGTACAGTTTACTCTCAAAAAAGTTAACTCTCATCTACAGAATGGTTCGATTTTTGACGCTCTCAATCACTCGCTCAGTCATAACCAAATGGGGTTAGCCGGATCTCTTTCGGTCTTTGAGGAACTGTAACGATACCTCCTAATGATCCGATACATAAAATAATGCTTCACTCCTAGACTATTCGATGCAATAGAATAAAACAAGCATTCCAAAACCAGGTAAAAACTCCACCTCAATGTTAACTAATTCGACGTTATGGATTACCAAGCCCTATTGCACTTAAAAATCCGCTTCGAAGCCACTAACAACATTAAAATTTACCGTCTGTTGCATATTAATTGAAAGCGCACAGCAGAATGTGGAGCACTAAACCGCCGAAATAATTCCACTTTACCATTTAACTGGCGGAACCTCCGTATGATTGCTCTCCGATGATTCCCGTTACAGAAAGCATTTAGCAGAAATTTCCGATCGCCAGCGGTTACCACTTAATCCCAAATATACCCCGTGGTTCGGTTGAACAACAACCGCGTATGTTCAACGCTAGCTTTCTACCTGTAAGCTGCATGTCAGTATCCCCAACTAGCTGGCTAGTAACACTTTACCGATTCTCGCTATTCTCTATAAAATTTAGAACCATTGTAACCCTCGATAGTACACTGAAAACCTGCTGCAACCCAAACTGGCAGCCACTGCGCGCCGCCGCGCCGTTCGATCCAGTTCGATTCGAATTGGAAAGAGGGGAAAAAAGCTTTTGCTGGCAGCGACGCCTGCCCAACCGGGAGTGTATGTGAAAATTTATTTGCATACAAGCAATAAAATTTATAGCGAAAACGGAAAGAATTGAACATTACCAACTATTTACACTACTTGCAACCGTCCATTGGTATTGTGGCACAGCGGAAGGAAAACTGCGTGGGTTGGAGCAACGCCAGCCAATAGGTGGTGGAAAAGCTGCCTGTAAGGCTATATCCATGTTCTGGTCCGGAATGAGACTGCTTTATGAGACCGTGTGCTCCGGTAGCTGTGAATGATGTGATACGTATTTACGATATTGTATGGAAACGATTTATTTTTATTTCTATTGCATTCGGAATCAATTTTGAGTAATGAATTTCAAAGTATTTGTACTTAGCAATAAGCTTTAGAAACGTAATGCAATTCAATACGCCACTTCTAGTTATGCCTGCAATGGAAACCATTGACTACGCAAGCTACATTCTATCCGAAACCGTTTACCGGCATAATGTAACATCGATAATCTAGATTCAACCGGCGTTCGCTCAGTTTTCGTAATGGATTTCCACACGCCCACCGCCAAAGTAAAGTACATAGCCAAAAATAGGCCACTTTTATCGTACCGCACGGACAAAACAGCCAGCCACGCTCAATTCTGTACCGAATCAAGCCGCGATTTGGAAACTCGTTCAACGTGCTGGATGTGTGAATGGAGCCACATGTGGCCACACACCTTGACACCTACCCAGTCCATCTACCACCCACTCCCCGTCTGCTGGCAATGAGCCGTACGTAGTCAAAATCCGACCCTGAACATCAGAAAAA
Organism: Sabethes cyaneus; assembly: GCF_943734655.1. NCBI lineage: Eukaryota > Metazoa > Arthropoda > Insecta > Diptera > Culicidae > Sabethes > Sabethes cyaneus. Next base: position 81,673,934 of record NC_071354.1, read on the forward strand.
GTTAATTTAGAAAAAGAAGGTTCGTGGCGGTAGGTGGTGATGACCCCGAATCGAACAAGACATATCCTTCGTTTTTCAACATACCGATGCGATGTCCTGCTAGATTGAATATGGTGCTGTTGTTGGTGTTGAATAGTAAAACATTGCATCGTCGGACGGCCAGTTTTGCATCACGAAACCGGACGATAGGTGCCGCAAACGACGAACGACGTACATCCGTGCATGTGAAAAATGAAACATCACCCTCGAACCGTTAAAGGGAATGCCGTCACTGTCCACCCGCTGCTACCCCACGGAACGGTCGGGCCCGAAAACGGGTCAAAGTTGGATTGTAACACTTTGGCCGCAGTGTTGTTTGCATCCGCATGGTGGCAACATTGTGACCGACGAATCGGAAAGTGCCCGAGGAAATGTTTGTTTGTGGAGAGTTTCCATTCTGATTCGTACGAACGGTCCGAGTTAATTCGTTAACAATTGACTAGAAACCTGCAGCGAGCGAGGACCGTTCCCTCCGGGGATATGGACCGGCTGGTTTTCGGACGAGCTTGGACGTGACGAAGAGGCCATTGAGTTTTCAGCAGATACAAAGTAGAAAACGGAAGTCATCGTCTGCTTGCTGCTGCTGCTTCTGCTGTAGGGAGGGACCAGAAATTCGGTTCTGGAGTGTAATTGGAAATAGTTTGATTTCGAAGGACGAAACAGTCGATTTATAGCACTGCTACATTATTGGATGGCCAGTTTGCTGAGAGGTGATATTGGATCCGTGCAATAGTAATACATTTTCCATTTCGAATAATGTTTGATTAACGAGATGTAGCATTTTTCGATTATCCATCCTCCCGTACTGGGAGCTTTATATTACATACCTTCCAACGATGAGGTTAGTCGTCGCATTTGACACTTGGCCAGCTGAATGGGGCATAATCCGATATGATAGTTTGATATAGAATGACTTATTTGTAATAATAACAGAAACCCCAACTGAATTCACGCGAAAATAGTAACAACATGATAATATAGAAGCCTTTGTCTGCCTGTCCATAGTAATCCAGCGCCACAGTGGCAAAATTGAGAACTAGCAACACTGTACAGTTCACATATTATCATATAAACTCATATTTGCTCTACTAGCATCGTTCAGCACGTAAACTCAAGCTAATTTTGAGTCTCCAGCTAGATTGGAGACTCAGTCAAATTCCACCTTTTTATTCATAAAAGAATTTACTTCTTAACAGTGCGTCTTTAAAAAAGAAAGGGTCTGAAAAAAAAAACACTGATGAAAGTTTTTGTGCAACCACCTGAAAGGCTTAATGGACATGGCCGACTAACTAAAAGTTATTAAAAATGATCATTATTTAGATCTCGATTCTACAGACTTTTACACTTGATGTGATACTTATTTGATGATAATCCGACCATGGGAAGCGTATAAAAATAATCATACTCATAGAAGAAAGTGGTATAATATCCCTTCCCCCCTTTAAAATAAATGGATATATCTTAACCCGAATCATCCCAATGATGCCATATGGCATCACTTGACAAATTTATTTGGCTTTCGATTGATTTGTAACCCAATCCAACCAGCCTCCGTTTTAGTCTGGTGTAGCTTGCCCCGCCGTCCCAAGGTTTCTAGTAATGATGTCGAGGTCGTCTGCGAAGGCTAGCAATTAGCTACTTTTGCTCAAGATCAATCCACTCGTTTCGGTGCCCGGCTCACACCTTCAATATCGATGTTGAATGACATACAGGACAGTTCATCCCAGGACTCGATAGTGCCCCCAAAACGCACGCGTAGCACATCATCCTCTTCAGGGCAGCGATTAGCCGCGCCAGTTTGACGGGAAAACCGTACTCGTGCAGTATCTGCCATAGCTGTTCTCGTTCAGCTGTATCGTATGCTGCTCTGAAATCCACGAAAATATGATGCGTAGGCACGTTGCACTCCCAACATTTCTGGAGAATTTGTCGGAGAGTAAAAATTTGATCCGCAGTAGCACGGGCCCCCATAAAGCCCGTCTGACGTTGCCCTGCGAATTCTTTTGCTATTGGGGATAGACGACGCAACAAAATCTGGACGAGCACCTTGTAGGCGGCGTTGACCAGCGTAATGCCGTGGTAGTTACAGCAATCTAGCCGATCGCGCTTTTTGTAGATGAGACAGACTACACTTCTCCGGTAGTCTCTCCTCCTCCCAAATCTTTGAAATTATCCAGTGCCGTTGCTAGCAGTTCTTGGCCATTTTCTGCCGGGAGTCAGTCGTTTGCGGCGGCTTAATAATTCTTCACACGGAAAGAAATTTGATTCCGATGCCATGAATGAAATCATAAAATCATGAATTGTGAGTTCATGTCAAATCATGACTGAACTGCCATATCAGGCAGCACAAAATCATGAATAATAGTTCATGATTTTGCGTTGTGTTGTACTGCAAGAAGCTCGTGATATCATGATTTTTATTCATGGTATTTTTTTATAAATCATGAGCTAGAAACCGAGAATCATGAGTCATTTTGCTCGTTTTGGAGATCAAATTTCTATCCGTGCAGCTGATCGATTCCTCGCCGAATCTGTTCGAGATCGGGAGCCGACACGCAATTCTCGTTTGGTCCTACACTCTTAAATGATTCTACCTGTAAATTGGTCGGATTTAGTTAAAGTTAGGTTGAAACTACTCAAAATGCCCTTAAAGTATACAAGCTCAGATTTTGAGTAGTTTTTCAACCAAAAAATTGGTAGTAGGAACTGAAAATTGCGTTATTTATTATAGAGAATAATTCAATTATCGGTAGCAGTAGCCAAAATTAGTTGAAATTTTTACCCAAAGTTTGAGTTTGTACACTTTAAGGGCATTTTGAGTAGTTTCAACCTAGCTTTAACTAAATCCGCCCTATTTACAGGTAGAATCATTTAAGAGTGTAGGTTAACTTCCGTTGCGTCTCCTTTTGGTATTCTTCTTCATCTTACACCCTCGCTTACACACGTGGTGCTTCACGAGCGGTCGATATCAACTACTCGAATTGCAATGACGAGCAAGAGCGACGACCGTGGCTGATAGCTAAATATATACTTGCAAGAACTCGTCGCAGTGCGTGAAAAAATAAGCCAGTCTGTTCGTTAGAACGAGAACGCGCATGTGAGAAAATTAGACCACACGAGTGTGGACTTGGCAACACTGCTTTCTTTTTCAAACACGAAAAGTCTCAAAGTCAAATATCCCCATTCATTATCTTTGTGATCACCTTGCTTCCCAGGCAGAAACCCATCACACACACCATCTGTTTGCTTCAATTTCGATTACTTTCATTTTAGAAACAAAAAGTGACAGAGCCTGCTCGTCCCAACAGGTCGAAGATTTTTCACTTAGACCAATTTGATTTCTCTGGTTGAAAGGTACACCAGAAAAGTGGCAGTCTCCTCGTATCAACAAAATTTCTTTCGATCGCGATTAAACTTAGACCAATTTGATTTCTGTGTTGGGGAAGTCTGCCAAAAAAAAGTTACAAAACCCCCTCATCTCAACAAGATTTCTTACAACCGCGATTAAACCTAGGCCAATTTAATATCTGTGTTGGAATTTGGAAAAGTGCACTAGAGCTGTAGCGTTCGGTTATACACTCAAGTCTCTTTTAACACAGAGAACAGACATTCATCTTGGCCTCGGGACGTGTGTAAAAGCTCGGCCGCCATTTTGAAAGTAAGTGGCAATGCTCCCGCTATGTGGCGCTCGCATCACTGACAGAATGAGCTTTGATTGTTAATGACTGTCAACGCATATCAAAGCTTTCGTCATATTTTCACCAAAGCATTTCGCAGTTGCTACAGCAACTAACGTATTGTTCACCCAATATATCAAACTGAAAATTCAGTAAACATTTATCAAAAATAATAACGATTGAATGATTTCGAGAATCTGTGTTTCTGTTTCAGAAACGAACGTACCAGATAGAGGTAGCGGAATTGCTATCTAACTTTCGCCAATGAATTAACATTAAAACAGACTTCATGGCGATAAAGGTGATTCCGATTCACGTGCCATTGGCATACAGACCGAGAATAAGTCGTGATTTAGCGGCCGACACCTCCGAGATCATTGAAACAATACCAAACAATGCACCATTGGTGGAGGTCGATGAAATGGTAGGTTTTCCGATGCTCCAAGTTGAAAGGTTGCTGCTAGCCCCGCCGCTGTGGAGTCACGCAGCGTAAAACGATGGAATGGTACGATCCAATGTGGAAACACTTTAAGTCTAACACCAATTTGCCATACTTATGAAAATAAAAGAAAAAATTGAAATGCTGTTCAATTTTTCCATTTTCAGCTACGTTCAACAAATAACATAAACAAAATCGAGCAACAACCGTTGCTACAGTTACTGCCGTCAGAGTAGCCAGTATTTCGAATATATAGATAATCACAAGAATATATAATAAATATGGCAACAAGGATATTGAATAACTGGTGCACCGTAAGAGATATGTCGCTAGTGTCTTTCTCAAAAGTTTACACACCATTTGCATGATATTTTATATGAGCATAAATGTCTGTTCTCTGTGCTTTTAACACATTTTTTTACGATTTTCGAATTAACGCGGTTTTCGATAATTTTTTAATCAACGCGGTTTTTTTGTCAACATTTTGCGAATTAACGCGGATTTTTTAGAACATTTTTCGAGTTACCGTGGTTTTTTAAACGGCTTTCTTTGACGCGCCACGTATCCCCGTGTAAAAAAGACTTGTGTAACATGATTTTATATGTATGCGCACGTTTGCCATTTTATTGAAAGAGTAGCGAAAAGAGAATGTATTCTGTTGTAGCGAAGGATAAAATGGAATCGTATTAGTAAAATGTCTAGTAACTTGGGGAAGGTTTGGTAATAAATACAATCTTTGATTTCTGTAAGGTAATAGGAGAGCAGTAGTTTTGTTCTTGATATTTTCAAATTGTTTCTAAATGCACATTTTCGCCGGGCAACTACAATGTTTTCGCGTGGTTTAGTTTCAATATCTTTATGCATCAAGGCTCAAAACGGCGCGATACATAAAAATATCAACTGAAGGCCGTTTCCCTGTTTCTTACTGGATTGTAAACAGAGAGTTTGTAAGACGTAAATACCGAATGATCGATATCATTTCTCCTCCGGATTCTCCTTCGACGGCAGAAGGAGAAGTTAGTTCGTTGATGGATCTTTAAATGATTATTGTACATCTATCAAATTGTAACATACATTTCGACTTAATAATGTCCAAATTTAATATCATTATTCAAAATCTATAAAGGTTCGTAATATCAAAGGGAGTGACGTTATCTATAGGTGTATGTATTTGTAGTCGTACGCCAAGCCTATATTTGTGTCCTGAGACCATTGTATTTTTCTTTAAAAAGGAAGTGCTTCTTGAAAATGAATCCTTGCGTGGTATCCAACATATCAGCAAAATTTTATTCCAATCAAAAATAGTCAAGTCAAACCGTTTTGCTACTTGACCTGGACCTGCTTCACGATGACAAGGCCAGGGCTTCAACCAAACCTTTTTACCTTTGTTATACTATATAACAAAGGTTTAGGAATTGGTCGAAAAACACGAAGTTGATCTAAGGCCCGGAGGGCCGAGTCCATATACCAATCGATAGGGTTCGACGAATTGAGCAATGTCTGTGTGTGAGTGTGTATGTGTGTGTGTGCGCTGCTTATTTTCTATCGCCTATTTCTCGGAGATGGCTGAACCGATTTGTCTGCTATTACTTTTGTTTGAAAGGTATTATAGTGGAGAATATCACTATTGAATTGTTTCGTGGTCCGATTTTTCGTTTAAAAGTTATAAGCAAAAATGTGAAAACTACTTGACACGATTTTCTCCGGAACCACACAACTGATTTCAACGATATTAGTACCAAATGAAAGCTCTTACTATTGCTAAACTATTATGCTAAGTTTTATTGAAAACAAACAAGTGGTTTAAAAGTTAGCCTTAAAAACCCAGTTTTAACAAGGTCCAAATGATGTTTCTCAGAGATGGCCAGACCGATTTATGCGGTACTAGTTTCATTTGGCAGATAATATAGCCTGATAGATCGCTATTGAATGGTTTTTTGATTGGACATTTAATTTGAAAGTTATGAGCAATCGTATACACCATACCAAAATTAACAATAATTTATAATGATTTTAACCAAGACAATCTACCAAATTTCAATTATTTTAATATCAAACGAGAGGTTTTGACACTACGAATATATATGTAAAATTTTATAAGAATTGGTTTCACCGGTCAAAAGATATTAACATTCGAACACTCGCGCCATCTTTTGTAACACGGTTACTCGCGCGCACAACAGCCCAAAACCAAAGAAAACGTGCGTACTAGAGTTTTGAATAGGAAAACTTGGTTTTAAGTTTATCGAACCTTTGGGAGAGTTTCTTGAAATTGAAAGCTCTATCGTCTGGTAGAATTTAAATTTTGTATTAATCCCCCTAAAAGTGAAATAAAAAAATTATTTTTTTTCAGTTTCAATATAACACATTGATATGTTCTGCAAAGTTTTGCTGAAGACAGTAACCTTCTATCTCTTCAGCGAAGATAGAGAAATCTTATTAATTGCATATGCATTTGTAAAATCAGTTTTTCTATTTTAGCTCTTTTTGTAATTGTTGTATGACTTTTTTGTGTATTACAAAATTGTACAAATAGTAAAAATACACAACTTTGCTGAAAATAATATACCTCTTTGTTTGCTTGTTTAGGAATTGTAGAACTTTGATTATAAAAAATATCCTGATTTTGACTCGACTACCAACAGCCGGATACATATCAAACATTTTACATTTGCTGATAATTTTACTGCATACAGACACCATTTTTCCATATGAAGAAACGAGAGAAAACTCCAGTTGGGGCCAATTGCGGTACACCTTACATACTGCTTGCTTCGTTTCTGTGATGTCGGTTTATGCTGATCTATTTTCTTAACAATTTAAAGTATTAATGTATTGAATAATTCTGACATTTTGCTCATAACAAGTTTATTGAAGAATATACGTTAGTTAAACAACGATTTGAAACTTTATAACAATATGGCTTGAAACCTAAACATGTTGCACAAAATACAACAGCGTGAGTAACCGAAGGTTAATAAAAATTGATGAAATTTTTTCAAGAAAACTTTATTGATGTGAATCAAATAGAATGGCATGACAGGAAATTATGCAAAGTTCAAAACCCCATAAACTAAACCTTTACTAATATTAAAGAATAATATTTTCTCTTACAATTTACTTTTACATGCACTTATCCACATTAGTAATAACTTACTCAGCAAATTCATAAGAAAAGGAACTATCAAAATTTATAACACAGAGAGCAGACATCCATTCAGGAACAAATTTTTCGGGAATTCTTGGATAAAATTTCAAATTAAAATCACCTAATATGCTAGCGACACCACCACTATAGTTTCCCAACTAAATGATTCTTCTGATTTGCACACGGACAACCTTTGGCTCCTCTGGCGCTAGTATATATGGACTATATGCGTTATGCTAGCGCCAGAAGCTAGCTGTTGTGAGTTTAGTGTAAAATTTTATGCGCCTTTAGCGACATCATCACAATAGTTTCCCAACTAATTTGACATTTTATCCAAGTGGGGACCTTTCGCTTGGATGTCTGTTCTCTGTGTTTATAAGTGCCGTAAAACGGGGTAACATTGATCAAATGAACCATTCGCAAAATAAGTGAAATAAACCGCTACTGCCAACTTTCCTGAACTGATCAATGTTGTAAAATTTTATGTAAACCAACGCACAATGCAATCTTAACCAATACATTAATTATTTTCCGAAGACGTGTCGATTTACATCTCAAATAGCACGTAAGACCGTATAACAAAGGTTCCTTTCACCACTAGGTGGATTAAATCAGGTTTTTCTACCGCAGTCACACCACCATGCATTTCGTATTCATATTCATGTCGTCCGTTTAGTGATGGAATACGAACGCTATGCATAATACAACCAGTAGTTTGCGCAGTCATACCTCCGATTGTACAGCAGAACGAATGCGTTCTGATTTTTTTAACATTTTTGTTTCGATCAAGTTTGCTTTACCGTTTGGAGCAGCGAATAACTGTAAAACAGTCAATTAACTGGTAGTCACCACACTAACGAAAAGCAACCGCGTATGATTCAATACTACAAAAAACAACCACTACACGTGCATGGAAGAAGTCGTCGGACGCCGTCCGATACAAACGAACAGTTTACTTATGTCGGACCGACGCCGGACGACTTCTACTTCTACTGCGGGTAACCGATTTGGAGACAAATAGAGAAACGAAAAAATACGTCACCTTATGCCCTAGTTAGTTGGCAGTTACCAATCTTCGATATGAACGCAAAGCAGGAGAAGGCCTGCTAGTTTGTCTTGAGAGGCCACATGGATTGTAGGCGCCAATTTTCGCAAGCAGCAGATTGACTGTATTTTCTAAAACAGTCAAATGATCGTTTTTACAGCTCAAGTTAAATGAAGAAAGCGTACGCATTTACGCAGTCACAGTCAACTTGCGATCCTTTTGCAAGACCTGGACAATTAAGACACAATCGCTCAACGAACATTTCGAGCTCTAGCTAAATAGAAAGTTGAATTTTTCAAAATTTTATCCCTTTTCTACGCAAGGCAGCGAAGAACGTTAGATATCCTCGCTTTTGCCCAAAACTGCAGAAATATGACCAGAATCATTTTGTTTCCGAATAACCAACTGGCAGGCAAAGTTTACATTTGATTAAATCAATGGTCCAAAAACGTCTATCGACAAAATAAAAACAGCTAGCGGCCACAAATGAACGAAAAACTCTATATTAAACATAGTCAGCACATTGATTCTGAAGTGGTTTCACAAATTAAATGCTTCTATTTTCATTCGACGACCCACTCATACCTACCCACCTACCTACCGCAACTATTCTGGCTGGAAAGTTTAACCCACATTGCTACGCTATTATAAATAATGCTCTGCTTTTTCGCCATCTGCCCGCTTGCTTGCTGGCTGAACTGCGTGAGGAAAATTATCTAATTACATTAAAACAGTCCACTGTAGAAAAGTGAAGTGAGCTGCTGCTGCTGCTGCTCCCTCATGAGGGCCTGTTCCACCCGCTGTCGGACATGGGAACTGAACATGAATCCCCTTTTTAGTGAAGAGGGCCCACTTTCTCGATTCTGTTCACCAGAATGCTTGGCACCTTAACCTCACAGCTCGTGCCGTATGAAAGTACCATTCCCATCTGGAGATCTTGCCGAGACCAGTAGCTACCTGGTTTGAAATTTATTAATGTAACATTTGTCGGTATGTAGATTTGTACCTTGAATGGCTGCTTGTAGCGGCAGGTTGGTCTTGAAGCTGCCCGTTCGCTCCGTTACATTTCTTTACGCTATCCGTAATGCAGTTACATTCTGATTTTTCCGCATTTTGCAAATGCAGTGCAGTTCTTCACTGGCACGGGTTCGCATACATACAGCGAATGGAGGCCAGTACATAGTTGAAGTAGTGGCATGTTGATATCCTGCGGCTGCGTTTCTGCAGTTGGGGTCGCTAAGCCTTTATTGGCTCTACATTTTTCGTCAGTGTATCCGTTTGCAAATGGATCCTGCTACCCTAGTTTTATTGTATAATGGAGAGCTTCATACATCGCCTCGACGCAGCAGCAGTTTACTGATGTGCGGTTGATCCAAATGATGGTCATAGCCCCGGGTGGTCGCAGCCGGGTGACCGGGCGGGTGCATGCCTGCACTCACTTAGTATTTATACGTGGCGCCTGGTCGAGAACGGGCCGCCGCCGCGGGTAGTGAAAAGCACCGAGCCCGACGGTCGGTGTTTGGATTATTTGGTGTAGCAATGTTGCATCATTTTCAGAACATGGCTACACAAAAGTTGCCTAATCTAGTTTTCGCATCGCACGTGTTTGGCAAACCCAAACACTGCGGGTTCCGCTCGGGGTCTATCTCGTAAGTTGGTCTGTTCGGAACGGAGCGACAGAAAATGGAAAGATGAATCAGAAGTACGTACAGCGGACGGCGATCAGTTGCTACTATAAATATGCATTTGCTTAGGATAATAAGCGTAAGCGGATAATTTCAATGCTACATAACGTTTTCAAATTTTGGAGATCAAAGGATATAGAAAATGAAATTTTTACGGACGCCACCGCAGTGAAATGCAAAACCATCTAGACTTTTTAATACATTTCACTGTATCTAATGTTCTCTACCAATAATTGAAGGAACGAATTAGATTTGGTGCAAGCCAAGCAAAAAGTAAGTGACTGAGCGTTAGAGATTATTCTTAATTAAATATAATACACAAAAGAAGCTATGATATGGAGCTTTATCGTTGAATAAACTTCGTCGCACAATCGTATATCCTTGAACTTCACACTGATCCCTGTTTCAAATCTGAATCTGATAATCTGTTTTTTGTTTACTCTCGAAAATTAATCTTTAAAACAAATTCACTGATGCTGCTGCTTTCCCCGTTCGTACTTCCCCGTTTCCACCTGCCACGAACAATCGCCCTCCTTATTTTCATACCAGCCAACAACGTGAGCGTACCCAGCGGCAGTTTCAGCACTGTCAGCTGGTTTGCAAGCAAAGTTTCACTTTCGCCGAAGACAATCGCGCTAACCGGGTGCGCCACATTTGAATTGGATTTCCTACAGACCGCTCGTCGGCCACCGCGCCCATATCCCGTATTGCCAACAACTTCCGCTTGGAAGTTGATTCAACGATTTCCGATTTGTTGGGTATAAAATTTATGCCCGACCGGGGTAATTAATTAACTTTTGTGAAACTAGTTCATTATTAAAAGTGAATTCAGACTCGACAGGATTCCGCTGCAACAAAAAGCGTAAATGTAAAACCTTTCCCGTTCCAATGGGGTCGCCTGGTTGATTGTTCGGCTGATGATTAATTTCTGTCAGTCGTTATTATTTTCCATGCGACTTGCTGACTTTAATGGACAGCAAAGGAAAGAGCGTGCTTTCGTTTCGCGAAGCTAAACTTTACTACAGAAGGTGAAACGTGGTATTCGACTTCATTCATCTTTTCGTTCTTTGCTGACGTTTTAATCGCTTAGGGAAACGGTGTTTCTTCGTACTCTCCCGGGTGGTATAACCCGGCTGAATAATAATTCACTGTGTCAAAATAAAAAGTACGTGGCTGCGCAACATTTTGTGAAACGTGAGTATTATTCAACAGCTGACAGCAAAGTTCCGCTGGCGAGACGCAGGTGGTGGGCGGCTGCCGGTGTTAGGTGTTGCATTTTTGCTGCGACAAATTTGTTCGTTGAACATTGTTTCTAATTATAGACCCGGTAGCTACGTTGTCGAACTTTTTAAATCTTTCGCGAGAGAAAAAAGAAGTGACCAAAACATTGGTTGCGTGACCGAACAAAATTTATATTTTCTTATCGTGCGTTTTCTGCGAGGAAGAATGGGGAAAACATTCAGGTTTCAAAGTACAATGCATAGAATTTATCACCTTTGTTTGAATTTTACAAATTCATTATGTTTATTCGTTAATACAGAAAGTTAAAAAAATGGAATATATAAACCTTTCATGTTTTCGAAAATAGTCCCTTTTATATTCAATCCGCTTTTTATGTACGGTTCATGATCCATATTTTTTCAAATTAAAGTTTGGGGAGTGATGAAAGTATACCTGACTTGTGTCCTATCTCAGTTTTGCACGAAAAAAAGTACGTTTTAAAATGGCGAAGTAGCAGTGTAAAATAACATTGGTATTTTAAACTAATCAACTCGAAAATCATGAATTTCTCCGTCAGGAAATACTCTCGTTTTTAATTCTACATATTTCAATTCATTTTACTTTACTTTTACTTTACTTTTACTTTACTTTTACTTTACTTTTACTTTACTTTTACTTTACTTTTACTTTACTTTTACTTTACTTTTACTTTACTTTTACTTTACTTTTACTTTACTTTTACTTTACTTTTACTTTACTTTTACTTTACTTTTACTTTATTTTTACTTTACTTTTACTTTACTTTTACTTTACTTTTACTTTACTTTTACTTTACTTTTACTTTACTTTTACTTTACTTTTACTTTACTTTTACTTTACTTTTACTTTACTTTTACTTTACTTTTACTTTACTTTTACTTTACTTTTACTTTACTTTTACTTTACTTTTACTTTACTTTTACTTTACTTTTACTTTACTTTTACTTTACTTTTACTTTACTTTTACTTTACTTTTACTTTACTTTTACTTTACTTTTACTTTACTTTTACTTTACTTTTACTTTACTTTTACTTTACTTTTACTTTACTTTTACTTTATTTTTACATTACTTTTACTTTACTTTTACTTCACTTTACGACAAAAACACGATGGAGATAATATGAAAATACTATCAAAAAGCGCCAAAATAGGAAAAAAACAAACAACATGACAAAAAGATGTTTAAAGCCGACGAATATACGACAGAACGACGACGAAAAACGTATAAAAAGTAGTAAAAAGACAAAAAAATATCTTGACTATAAACAGGATGACGTAAAAATAGCAAAAAGGCAACAAAAAATAACTGCGCAACGACTATAAAAGCTAAAGACGTCAAAATGACGATGAAGAAACGCGAAAACAGCACCAAATGCCTAAAACAGTTGTTAAAGAACGACGAAAATACGATGAAAAGATGACAAAAAGACCAAAAAGACGACGAAAATACAACAAAGAGGTGATAAAAAGTCGACGAATACAAAGAAATGACAACTAAGAAATAACAAGAGACGGCGAAAAGGTGTCGAAAAGAGAGTAAGTAGATGACACATACAGGACGAAGAAGCCAGCGGAAAGACGACGGAAGGATGATGAAAAATTGGTGACGAGTAAGAGAAAAGACTAAAGACGGAAAATATATATCCAAATAACAATGGGAGTTTCATCGTACTCTTATTGCGGTATTAGTGTGTAAAAAATCCAAATTATTGCTTGGGATTGGACAAAAAGCCTCAGAAAAAACTCTAAAAAGCCACAAAAATGTAATACATAACAGACAATAGAAACGTCGAAAAGACTGTACATAGAGGCGAAAAAGGCAATGAAGAAACAATAATAAAAAACGCAAAACTGTGACAAGAAATCCAAAAAAGACTAAGAATACCGACACAGAGACATCATCAAAATATGATGTAAAGGTGCCAGAAAGGGCCAGATGTTAAAAAAAGTAAAAAACTACCTACAGACGTTAAAAAGGCAACAAAGAACGACAAGAAGGTAACAGCAAAACACGACAGAGTACACGTAATCAACAATAGACTCAAATGACGTAAAACGAAAGATAAAAGGCGGAAAAACAAAGATGAAAGGCGAATGATGAAAGATCAAGAACGAAAGTCTAGCGTTCTCTCAATACTTTGGGTCAAATCTCAAATCTATCATGAACTGATTTGCTTGACAAAACTATTTCTATCATTCAAAACCAAAAAAAAACTCAATAAAGAGTGATCACGTCTCGGCGGAATAAAGCAAGTTTGTTCCGTGAAAAAGAAACTCTAGTATATTAGATACTAGCTGAAAACCCGATCTTACTCGGGGCCCCTTTGTTTCTCAGCCACTTGTGCTGTCTGTTATTGAACGAAAATTATCATAATGCAAGAAATCTTTGTTAAGTTCCCCCTGTTGACCATCAGCGAAGACCCCATTACTAACAAGACTGGCATCTCTGTTATTTTTTCATATAAACGTCGAGCGTCACTCTCAGCGGCGCTTCTTTTAGCGAAGGTGGTAAATTTTGCAAAAGTGTTAGTAAGCTCTCCAAAATTCTGAATTGGTGCTTGTTCGGCTATGTTGGCATGGCTGTATGAATACAAGTACTCACACTCACAGATGCATCCAGGGACTACCTTGGCCGGTAGAGCGAGCTACCATCAGTGTCTCCCGAATATTAGCAGAGCTGCAAGTCTTCTTGTTATAGAGGCCTTCGCCATCAGCCACTTGTAAATCTGTCTTTTCGATGGTCCCTATAGCCTATAAAGCGAAACAAAGCGTTCCGGAGTTACGCACCTTTCCCCTTGTTACGAACCACCACTTCTTTTGTCAATTAGCCAGTGCTGATTCAGTGATTCATGCAATATGTGCTAAATTTGGTGGAGAACGGTGAAAACGTTCGGGAGTCATGGCGCAATATACATACAAACATAAACACATACAAACTCACGTTCACTTTTATATGTATATAGATTGTATATTCGATACAAAGAAATTATTGTACACTTTTCAGTGAACATTTAATACCAGCTAGTCTTCAAATGAAGCACAAATGTCGGTTGAACTTCCATTTGAACAGAAATATGATTAAATGTTGCTTATTTCTTAATTTTAAAACGAAATTATAACCCTACAACCACAGAGAGTAAAACTATTTCTTTTTTTTTCAGTAAAGTCTGGCAATACTGTTGGTAAGTCGAGAAATGACGGAAAATCAAAGAACAAAAACAAAAAATTACCGGAAAAAAACTAATCTTATCATAAAACTGTAATCACTAAGAGATTAGCGATTGGCGAGGAACAAGGAACAAGGACTAAGAAAAAAAGTACCATGCTATAAAATGGCATTTTCGATTTTTTTTTGTGAGATTCGCCGTAGAAATTTTTTTTCAGATAATATTCTTTCAGTGTACTGCTAAAAAAATTTACCTGCGTTCTTATAACCATTTTCTGTTCTACGCTACGGTTCAAAAGTTATGAATATTGTAAATAAGTAGGTAACATGTGTGATAATCAAAAAACTTTCATTAGAGTTTTCTGCCAAAATATGTGATCCAAATTTTTTTTTAGATATGTAGCAATTGGTTAATTGTTTTCATCAATAAGAATGCTCATGTATAAAATTTTATGAAGTTCTGCGGTTCTTCGGCCTAAACTTGAAAAAATCAACTAAACTTTGACAAAAACTTGAAGGCAGTAGTGACAAAAACTGAACGAAAATTGACAAAATTGAGGCGAAACTACAAATACAATGCATAACTGACTCAAACATTATACCTTTGGATGGATTGAACCGATCAGTTATCGCGGTAACGTATTGAAATTATTTTCCCTTCCGACAAAAGTTGGTAACATCGGAAATTAGTTAAATTTCTATTTTGTAAGTAACATCCGACAATTTGTAGCACTGTCCAAGTGTGCTGAATACTCCGCAGTGTTTAAGTTACTGTCGACCCAAAAAGCAAAGATGTAAGTACCTACCAAGGATACAGTAAGAAATTTAAAACGAAAGTATCAAACAATATTCCCCCCAACACAAATTCGTAGAAGTAAATGAAACATACCGAGCTCGAGGCGATAATGCTACGTGACATTTTCGCCATTTTCGTAAGACTTATGTACAGTACAACCGTGAAGCTTTGTTGTTGCTTCATGTTGACCGTTCTTTCGCTTTACCTGCAGTTTTTTGTTTTTTTTTGCCTTTTGGTTGCTATTACCGGCTATAACAGACCAGCATGAATGTTTCTAAACATAAAGTGTTTTGTTCGCCCGTATCCATAGTAGCCTCGGTTGTTATTTCGTGTTCTTTTTTATCTTCGCACGGTGTTCACAGAAACGTTCCACAACCCAAGATTAGTAAAACCCACAAGTAAACTCAACGGTGGGATGGCCTTGCTATCGCGCGTACCGTCGTATGTCGAGTGGAAAAAAAGTGATTGTTTAGATTCGGACCATTGTCGGCTTTGCCCCAGAACACGTTCCAAAAGTCGAAAGCGGTAGTCCTATCCGTGTGGCTTAACAGGACTGACTGCTCGGGGCGCACTTGCTGCCCTTTTGTGCAAAGCTGGAAGCCACAGATTGTGCTAACGAACCTGAACGGAACGTAAATAGGTGGAGGTTTACAACTGCCGACAAGGCTGAAGTCAATTTTTATGCTCCCCGGTGTTGCAGCATCCGTTTTACAAACCAAACAGAAGCCAGCTAACTTGTTGGTTTCACACGCGTCTCCTTTGCTTGCGCTTAAAAGAAAGGAGACGCGTGGTTAAAGTTGAACGTCAGATTTTTTACTTTCAGAAAGGAGACTGCACCCCTATTATGAGCAACAAGTAAGACTCTAAAACTTTATGATTCTACTTATTCACACCACCTCGAATGGCCATCGGTTCAAAAACATTTTCAACAGCTCTGAGCATCGTTTCCACCAGCAGAGATAGTGCACGGTGAAAGCTTCCCACTCACGGAGTGGATGTTTCACTAGCTGTCGTTAATTTTAATTGCCCCAGACATAACTTTCCACCGCCGAGAATGTTCACACTAATTGACCCATCAATATGTACCGACAGAATGGAAATTCTATGAAATTCCACCGGTACTTTTGGGCGAAATTGACATTCCCGCCGGCTTCCGCAACGCTAACACGGCGGGTCATAAAAGCTCGTTAACCAACAGAACGTCAACACAAGTGCAGCCCCCGAAACCGAACCGGGGAGGACAAGGTGGTGATGCTTTGGCTGTACCTACGAACAGGAAGCAAGGGTAGAAAAGAGAGGGTTGAAACATGTCTTCCGCCAGCAGAGCGACATCAGCTTCGAAAAATGAGTTGAATGAAATTTGAAGATTGATGTCATGTTTAATTTCTCAAGGGAACAGATCGATGCGAAGGCGAACGAACCGGTGAATAAATTGCACACCAATGCAGTTGTCATCCTAGCATGCATGCAAGCGTTTTTTTTTTTCGACTGCGGGCGGATCTCCAAATTGTGGCCAACGGCTCGCTAGGACTAATTCGATCGAAAGTGGGACTATCAGTTTTAATTAGAAGTCTGGTGAGTGCTTCGTAGAAATAATTTTTTTTCGAGGCGAGTTTTGTGCTCTAAAATTGCAGAGTAGATCGCAAGCAAATTGATGGTTTCTTTGCAGTTTATTTACAGGCAAATAATAGTAGTTTGCTGTCGTACATTATGGATTGCGAATGAGTTAACTCGGAAGTTACGTTCTTTTAACCCTTCAACGAATCTGTAGACAGCATTCCCTTTCATAACCAAAGAGCCACATGTGCAATTTGTTTTGAATTGAAGATATTACAAATGTAATCAGAATAGATTTCTTAACATTTCAACACCAACACCATTAAATTCTGACCATGCGCGATCTTTCAAAAACAATAATTCAGGAAAATTGAGAAAAAAAATTTACTAATTTTGGTTCGTGCATCTGTACAGAGATTAGGCGAATGAACTGTTCTGTGCTAGTAGCGGAAACACACTTTTATTGCTGTTTACGATGTGACTAGGAAATTAACCACGACGTCTACATCTTATAAGAAACTTTTTGCGGCCAGTTTACGATTTAGACTCGTAAATAATTTGAATAACCTTTTTGTTAGGATTCCGAATTCGTTGTCAATGTTGTTGTAGAAGTTAGTGCTAGTACATTCGCCATTTTACTAATTTCGGTCATTTTGACTTTTAAAGAAAAAGGTTATCTAGAACAAAATGATTGTCCTCAATAATTTTCTCTGAGTACTTTCAATGCTTTATTTCAATTTTGTAATATCCTTTATTACACTCTGATGATGGCTTATACGACCAAAATGGCCCAAGAAAACTGCATTGAGGGGGCAGTAAATCTCACGTTGTTATTTGGGATTTTAAAACTATTTGTTGCCTGTCATACCTTTAGATAATTATTTTTGCATGAAAATCAAACTTTGAGTTTCTTTTAAGTTGTATAACAATAGCCATTGGCTCAATCGCATCGATTTTATAATGTCATTTGTTGGTTAACTCTCTTAAAAAAAATATTCATGGTAACTTTTTTTCATGGTCTATAAATTGGGCTCCAATTTTATTGAGACTTTTAGAATTATCACACAGTTTGGGACCAAAGGATTTGAGAATATTATTAAATTTTATATACAGGCAGAGTTGTATATGGCGGACTTTTCGGACCTGTAAACGAAAACAATTCAAGTCTCAATTTTTTCCACATAACTCAAATGAAAAGTTTTCAGTTTTCTCTGTCATTGCTTATTTAAAAACTCATATGGAAATCCTTGTACAACAAATGTCTTATCAGTGCAGAAAAAAATATTCAAAAACTTCAGATAACTTTTTCCAATTTGATGAAACAAGTCGAGACGGTATTCCGTTGTATCTGTTAAAATCTATACCTATAAAGAAGGATTTCTGTCTGTCTGTCTGTCTGTCTGTCTGTCTGTCTGTCTGTCTGTCTGTCCTGTGTTCCTTATAGAATCAAAAACTACTGAACCAATCGGCGTGAAAATTTGCATGTAGAGGTTTTTGGGGCCAGGAAAGGTTTTAGTGATGGTTAGAGACCCCTCCCCCCACTAAGAGGGGGGGCTCCCATACAAATGAAACACAAATTTCTGCATAACTCGAGAACTAATCAAGCAAATAGAACCAAATTTGGCATGTGGGTATTTTCGGTGACAAGAATTTATTCTAGGGTAATTTGAGACCCCTCCCCTCTTTATAAGGGGAATTATAACTCCTCTCCCCTTTAAGAGGGGGGGTTTCCATACAAATTTCCTCATAACTCGAGAACTAATCAAGCAAATGGAACCAAATTTGGCATGTGAAGGTTTTCGAGGGCAAGAAAATTTTCTATGTTGAATTAGGACCCCTCCTCACTTTAAGAGGGGGGGCTCCTGTACAAATGAAATACCAATTTCCTCATAACTCGAGAACTAATCAAGCAAATGGAACCAAATTTGGCATGTGTGTGTTTTTGAAGACAAAATTTTTTTCTATGATGAATTGGGACTCCTCCCCACTTTAAGAGGGGGAGGGCTCCTATACAAACGAAATACAAATTTCCTTATAACTCGAGAGCTAATCCAGCAAATGGAACCAAATTTAGCATGTAGGTGTTTTTGGAGGCAAGAATGTTTTCTATGATGTATCAGAACCTCTCCCCACTTTAGGAGGGGGGGCTCCTATACAAATGAAATACAAATTTCCTCATAACTCGAGAACTAATCAAGCAAATAGAACCAAATTTGGCATGTGGGTGTTTTCGGTGACAAGAATTTATTCTATGGTAAATTGAGACCCCTCCCTCTTTATAAGGGGAATTGTAACTCCTCTCCCCTTTAAGAGGGGGGGCTTCCATACAAATTTCCTCATAACTCGAGAACTAATCAAGCAAATGGAACCAACTTTGGCATGTGAAGGTTTTCGAGGGCAAGAAAATTTTCTACGGTGAATTAGGACCCCTCCCCGCTCTAAGAGGGGGGGGCTCCTGTACAAATGAAATACAAATTTCCTCCTAACTCGAGAACTAATCAAGCAAATAGAACAACATTTGGCATGTGGGTGTTTTTTTTGGTGACAAGAATTTATTCTATGGTGAATTGAGGCCCCTCCCCTCTTTATAAGAGGAATTATAACTCCTGTCCCCTTTAAGAGGGGGGACTTCCATACAAATTTCCTCATAACTCGAGAACTAATCAAGCAAATGCAACCAAATTTGGCAAGTGAAGGTTTTCGAGAGCAAGAAAATTGTCTATGGTGAATTAGGACCCCTCCCCACTTTAAGAGGAGGGGCTCCTGTACAAATGAAATACAAATTTCCTCATAACTCGAGAACTAATCTAGCGAATTGAACCAAATTTGGCATGTGTGTTTTTGGAGACAATTTTTTTTTCAATGATGAATTGGGACCCCTCCCCACTTTAGGAGGGGGGGTCCTATACAAACGAAATACAAATTTCCTCATAACTCGAGAACTAATCCAGCAAATGGAACCAAATTTGGCGTGTAGGTGTTTTTGGAGGCAAGAATTTTTTCTGTGATGAATTAGGACCTCTTCCCACATTAGGAGGGGGGGCTCCAATACAAATGAAATACAAATTTCCCCATAACTCGAGAACTAATCAAGCAAATAGAACCAAATTCAGCATGTGGAGGTTTTTGGAGGCAAAAATATTTTCTACGGTGAATTAGGATCCTTCCACACTTCAAGAGGGGGGCTTCTACACAAATGATATACAAATTTCCTCATAACTCGAGAACTAATCAAGCAAATGGAACCATATTTGGCATGTGGGTGTTTTTGGAGGCAACCATTTTTCCCATGATGAATTAGGACTTCTTACCTTTTTAGGAGGGGGGGGGGGCTCCCATTCAAACGAAATACAAATTTGCTCATAACTTTAGAACTAATCAAGCAAATGGAACCAAATTTGGCATGTGAGAGTTTTAGATGGCAGAATTTTTTTTCTGTAGTGTATTACGACCCCTTTCCCTTTTAAGAGGGTGGGCTCCCATACAAATGAAATACAAATTTCCTTATAATTTGAGTACTAATCAAGCAAATGGAACCAAATTTAACATGTAGGAGATTTTTGAGTCTTGAATTTATTTTATGATAGTTAGAGACCTCTCACCCCTGTGGTAGGGGGATATGGACTCTCATACAAATAAAACAGAAATTTTTGCGAAACTCAAAAACTAATCCAACTCGAGAAATTCGAGACTCTTCCATAAAACATTAATCAATAACAAGACCACAAAAACTATCTAGTAACACTAGATCATTCAGGACGAGCCGGTCGCGAGTGTTGCCGGTGACCCGCCGTCGGAAGCGCCGCCCACTGGGGGGCTTGCAAAACTCGAGAAGTGACAAAGATCATCCGAGATTCATGATTTATGTACAACACAGGTTAATTTGTGGCAATACGAAGTTTGTCGGGTCAGCTAGTAATTAATAAATGATGGATGACAAGGAAAAGCAAGATGCAAAAATGATGCAATGTTATGTAAAGCAACATGTTGATGGTATTAGATAGTTTCACATCTAGTTTCGATCATTCCAGGCTATCTGTGTGCGAACGAATGGTTAGACTGGAATGATCGAAACTAGATGTGAGACTATCTAATATAGGGTGTCATGTGCTGGTAGTTTACCTGTCAAAACACTTGGGTGCAAACCGAGAGAGTGTGGGTTAGAGTCCAACTCGGCAATTGAACTACGCGACATAATTTTGGCTTCATATCGAAATTTTGCAGTTTCATCCAGTCTACCATACTTCCCACCAAACACTCCTCCACCTTTAATAAAAAAAGATGCATCACACAAAAATGATTCAAATAGTGGTACAAAAATCAAACAAAATTGAGTTACTAGAATAACACAACATGGCGCAAATAGATAAAGAGATTCGCAATGATACAAAAAACAATGCAAAAAGAAAACAAAAAACTCAAAAAGAATCTCAAAAGAATGAAAAGTAATACATTAACATAATACATAAACGCAATTGGCCCTAAAGTGATGCAATGTTTTTGTACCATAAACAAGTACAGACGATTTGTTTTGACTAAAATACTAAATGTTTGCGACTACAAGTGCGTCATTTGAAATCTCGTCTTGTTTAAAAATATTTATGCAAAATATGCAAATGTAATTTTCTGACATCATCATTCTTTCTGATTCATTCATTCATTCTGATAACATCAAAATAACGATACTTGAATGATGCTTGACACAAAAGTTATACAAAAAATGATATAAGCATGTCACAAAAAAGGCAAAATTAACACAAAAATGATACAGCAAAGATATAATGATGACACAAATACGTATAAAAATGGTAAAAACAAATTTAGTTATGACTCAAAAGAGTTTTAACAAAACACAAAAGAGTTACCAAAATAAAACAAAAATACCACAAGAATAACATAGCGGAATAGGAATTTTTGTCTAAAAAACTAAATTATTCAAATTTAAAGTGCCCCGTTCTAATTTTGAATAACAAAAATAACATAAAACATCTCAACTAAAAAGTGACACAGAAACAGTGCCAAGTTAATACGCGACACAGATAAGATACAATTAATGACCCAAAAGTGACATAAAAATATTCAAAAACATCCCAAAAATGATACCAATATGGTGCTAAAATATGGTTGACAAAGATTATGTAAAAAGACACAAAATAAGACACATACATCTGTGAGAAATGATACGAAAAACATAAAAATAACAAATAATGCAATAACGCCATACAAATAACAAAATTGACAAATCTTCTATATCTATAAAAATGAATTTCGGGACTCGGAAACTATTGAACCGAGCGGCGAAAAAATTTGTATACAGGGGTTTTTGGGGCCGAGAAAGGTTGTTATGATGGTTCGGGCCCCTCCCCCCAATGGCACTAATCAACATCAAACAAATGGAACCAAATTTAGCGTGTAAGGGTTTTTGGGGGCAGGATTTTTTCTATGCTGGTTTAAGACCCCTTTCCTCTCTGCGCGGGCAGACTCCCCCACAAATGAAACACAAATTTCTGCATAACTAATCAAGCAAATGGCACCAAATGGTGATGGTGATTTGACCCCTCCTTCCACTGAGGGGGCAGTCCACAGCCCCGCAGAAATCACCTCTGTCTAGGTTTAACTGTTTTTCTATGTCTACTGACCTCTATTACTTTCCTTCAGTTGGGTCTCAACAAGCGACAGTGAGTAAAGAGGGATCACACCCGCGAAATGGTGCTTTCTGCGAAAAGGTTTTCCATGAAAGGGTACTCTCCGCAAAAAGATTTTCCTCGAAATGGTATTCCGCGTTATGGTTAACCGAGAAACTGTTTTTCGCGAAATATAATTACGGCAAATAATTTAGTGCTATCAACTTTATTTTAACTGGCGTTGCAATGGGGGAGTTCTAATTTACTGCGAGGAAAAATTAAAAATTTGTATATTAAACTACTCATAATTTCATAGTTGACGTAACTATCAAAATGAATCATCAAAAGTTGAACTCTAGAGAAACTTGTAAAATTCCAGATTTGTGGCCAGTGATGGTAAAAACTCAAAAACTCAAAACTCATCAAAATTCAAAATCAACTGTGAATCATTTCAACTTGATCTTATGCAGAACAACTCATGCGTGAGTTTTTCTTTTTTCATAGCAAGAAGCACAAAACTCACATATATTTCTTCCCGCTTGATCACATTCTGCTTTGCTTCAACTGCTACCTGAAGCTATGCACATATACATAGAAGTTCGTTGTTTAACAGCATAGGCATTCTCTCGTGCGATACGTAGCTGTGACTGAGTGTGAGAGAATCAATCTCTTAATAAATTGCAGAGTTAAACTAAAACACGCATTTAAATTACATGTGTGTCTAATTCTAATTAGAGTTAAGAAAATGTCGATTCCCGCGAAGAAAATGTAAATTCCGCCAATATATTTGCCATCTTAATTCATGAATGTGTGCGGCATTTTTCGTTGCTGATGTTTTCTCTGAGGGTAGATTCTCTTTCGCACTTAGATTCGTTGTATGAAATACCAGCTGTGTAAGAATTAAGCAAAATGTTCACAGCTGAATTTGGTTCACAACGCATAGCAACAGAGACATCGCGTATAATAGCGAGAGAAAATCATATGTGCGTTTGGCGCTTGTAATCAAGGTTGAAATTTCATGTGCTTGAAATCTCATTGAGTTTTTTGCTGCCATGAATTTCTCAACACTATTTGTGACAAAGGTCGTCTGAGATTTACAATTTATATACAGGTCAGTTTAATTTGTGGCAGTGCTAACTTTGCCGAGTCAGCTAGTAAATACATACACTCAAAAAAATCGACACGTCGCACCCACATGAAAAATCATGTAAACTTCTGTACAGCAACTTACGTGAACTTCATGTACTAGTTAACAGGAAAATTGAAAAAATCGCACGTAAACTGGTTAGTATGAGTGCGTGTTACCAACAATTCACGTGAATGTTACATGAAAACTGTGATGGATGAGAATTACCTATGTTTTCACGTAAACTTGACGAGAGGATTTTTTTGAGTGTAGTACTGAAAATATAAATGTGATACATATAACGTAACACAAGAGAGATATAAAAATAATACCAAAATCAATATAATAACGACTCAAAACAGCACAAAAATATTTAAAAACCACACAAAAAAAACAAAAGTAACAAAAATGATACGAAATTATTACAAAAACACTAAATTGTCATAAATTTGGAGTCGAATTGCAGCAAAATATATGCAAAAATAATACAAAAATGACGCAGATAACAAACAGAGTAAAAAGGATTCAAAAATGATTCACATATGATACAAAAGCTACTCCAAAATGACAGAAGAAGCATAAAAATAATCAAAAAACTGATATGTCAATCAAAAAATACTAGAAATGACAAAAGCATACAAAAATAATCCAAAAATAACACAGAAGTGATACGAAATCAATAGCAAAGGATAAAAACAATTCTATAGTGATCTATACGGTAATAACACATTCTAAATGAGAGTAATACTGAACGAATCGGTTTAGCCATCTCCGAGAAATAGACGAATAAAGTCAAGCGTTGTCACACACGTGTACGCACATTCAGATATGGCTCAGTTCTATTATAAACAAATCGTACGAAACATGTAATTTTATGATCAAAACGAAAGAGAAGCAACATAAAGATGAGACATGAAACAAAATGTTAATTATTGACAACAAAAATGTTAATTATTGACAACAAAAGTTAAATAAAAAACTTACAAAATAAATATCAAAGTGATGCTGTAAATTATTAAAAAATAAAACAAAAAAAGTTCAATACTAACAAATAATATACAAACATGACAAAAGTATAATACAAAATCGTACAAGACAGATGGTCATTTTTCAAAACTATCGTATAAAATTGGTGGAGTGAAGAGTATTGGAATCTCATGAAATGCTGCATAGGATTATTATTTATGGACTTAATAATGCAGGCAATATCTTCTATTTTTCTACATAACTTCAAGTCAAAATTCGAGCAGGAGCGAAGAGCAAAATAATATCAAATTGGAAATCGAATAACTCATATCAAAATTTGGTCTTGTTTTGGCTGACATAGTTGGTAAAATAACAAAAAATAATATCAAAATTTTACTCCTTTAAGACTAAAAGAATAACTACTTGTGTTATTTGAATAACAAAGCAATAACATGACTGTATTCAGAGTTAAGAATAACACATTTTAGTATTATTAAGGTATTGAATAACAAATGCAGTAGTATATGAGATATTAAAAAATCCTTTTATAAAATATTTATAATCTAAAATTTCTTTAATCAATAAAAAAAATTGTATGAAATATATCGAATGTCATTTTAAGGCCAAAATAAGATATGATAACAAAATCAGTTATTATACTCATCTTACAACCACTGTTTTAGATATCTACTCAATAACAAAATGTGTTATCAATGTATCTCCATATCTATTCAATAACAAAATATAGCATTATAACACAGTTTGATATTGTTTTTGTATTATTTTGCTCTTCGCTCCTGCTCGGGAAGTCCTTTAAGCGTTGCGGATTTTTTTTTATCAAAATACAAGAAAATGTAGGCAAAATATCAGTTGGTTGGTAAAATTTTCCTCAAATGTCGGAAGAATCATATTCTAATTCTCAGAAAATTTTAAAACATTTTCTCCTTATTTGCTAATTCAAAACCATTTAGTATCAAAACAACCATACACACATTCCAGCGTTACGGGACATTATCCCTACTATGCAGATCGGTTCCTGGTTCATTAAATCCCTGGCATTCTAGTGGAAAATGAGGTACTCTTTTAACAACTATTTTACAAGGTATTTGCCAAAAATTTGGTAAAACCAGAGGCGATTTACAGGGTAACAATGGGTGCTAATTGTGTCCCGTAACGCTGGAATGTGTCCATAGCGTTTTATGTTATACAAGAATAATGGCATAAAATTCGATTATCCACCCAGCCATACATTTATTATAACATTTTATTAAATTATTCGTATCTCTGGAACCAATCATCGGAAAGTAAATATTCTTGAACGACAATGTAAGTAAATTTTCTTGGCTATCAGATCTCTTTTTCGAAAAACGACGACAATCAACAACGGCACATGACCTAACGTTAGGTTTTTGACCATAACTCAGGAACAAAATGAATCAAAAGATACATAAAAGGTAACCTACATCCAAATGGCTCCCAGCCACGGAGCATGTTCTACAACAGAAATTTGATATTTATCTTGATTTATAGTTCACATTTGCTACATTCAATGGCTCATCACAAATCAATTTAGCTATCAGTGTGTTTTCCTAACAGCATGAGTACTACAGCTAAGTACTTCAGCTAATCCGGTTGTTCCATAAATTGTTTATTCAAATGATAATTGCCTAAAACACCGCAAACATCCTCCACCCGGGGTAATATAAACAAAAATAAAACAACCAAAAATAACTTCCTTCCTTATCCACTCGCTGCTGCCTGTAGGCCGTTAACATAATCTTAATTTTCAACTTCCTTAGCGCCAATCTGCTGCTGTGGTCCTGTGGTTGCTTGCTTTCAGAGTTACAATGCAACGGTAGCGCGCGCGCGGAAAGATTCCTTGGGAGTTGTTACCACACGCGAAGCCACGTGATAAATTTATTGTCTTTTAAAGTTTCCGACCGTGGCTCTCTGCATGCCTGGGTTCCATGGAATCCATGGGCAAAGAAAAATGAAAGAAAACAACAAAAAATCACTACTCTGTGCCCCTTCCCCATCTCCACGCCACGGATCGCACGGAGAGAGCTTTGATTTTTCACCTACCCTCACAGTGTTTCCTCGAGCGATTGAAGCAAAGAAAGGAAAACACTTCTCTATTGAGTCACGTCAACCACACGGAAGAATTGAATGCAAAAAAAAAGCGAAAGAGTACCCTTCGGCGGCTCTTTTTTTCTCCTCCTTTCGGGAGGTGCCATTGTCTGCTGGTGCTGCTGCTGCTGCTGTGATTGCCGTACTAGAGCTTGAATGAACGCGAAGAAAAGCTCCTTGGCCCGGACGTAGGAGAGATCGTTGGGCAGAATCGTTTCCGTCTGATGAAGACGTTGAATGCGTGCTTTAAGGAGTCTACCGTCGTCGCATCGTATCGTAGGAATAAGTAACAATGAGAGCAACCTGAATGGGTTTCGCGTGGCTGCTGCGGTTGAGAACTTGACAAAGTCAGTCAACGTAAAATACATATCGGTAAGTTTAGAACTGTGTGACTGATTTTTCCTCGAAACAAACCATAGAGCTGTTTCCATGGAAAAATATGTTTACCGGTACTGAAAAAAATAGTTCGAAGAAATAATATGCAAAGTTGGTAAGGATAATGTGTTTCTTTTTGACAGTCATCGCGCGGCGCTGAGGATGCGGGCGTACAATAATAAATGCAGGATGGAGTCGAAAACGAACAACAAACCAGAATGAAACTAGAGCTTGTAAAGTGAATCAAATTTATTAACCTCATTCAGAGCAACTGCTATTCTATTGTGTGGCAGGCTGGCAAACAGACAGACAGATAGACAGATAGACAGACAGTCACCAGATGGCTCGATATCCTTCCTGGCAGGCGTATGTGAACAATGGGCTGGAGCAATTTTTTGTTCCTTAATTTGAGGCGGTTGTAGTGAGGAGCAAATGGAAATAAGGTTCCAACTGTGTGGGTGTTGTAAATTACTGGGCGCTCTGGATCTGTAAGCAAATGGGGGATTTTCTTTCACGCTGGCAGCTTTTCAGAGCTGTTGACAAAAAGCCATTCGGTATGAGCGGAATGTTAAAGCCAAATAAGTTTTGATTGATTGGCTGAATGATTCATTCGAAGAAGAGTTTACATACACAAACTTTAGTATGGGTTTGGTAGTCATAAAAGAGTAAGCAGCGGCAGTTAGGATAGCGAAAAAAAAATAACGACATAACAGGCACACAAAGGACAAAAAAAATTGACATCAACCCTTTTCACGTAGCGTCAAATCTGAGTAATTAATGAGCCGTTAATTTTATTTTGAAATGAAATAAAATGGAAATTATAGCATCGTAAACAATTTAGTTAAACTGTGGAAATTGCTTCCATAATTGCCTCGAATAATCTAAGTTTTGTTTTTATTATGGATAAATTATCATGTCAATAACACATAAATACGTATATGATATGAACCATCAGCATTATTTGATTTATTCAGGATTATTCCATAAATGCTGTGCAGAGTGCGCAGACCTTGGTATTTGCAACATGTAGTAGGTAGACCCGTTTGCCAATTATATGGATTCAATGTAGCTTTAATTTGAATTTAATTGTAATACTTTTAAACATTTGAATTTAATTTTAATGCACCTCTTGATTATGTTTGTTCTGTTTACTACTTCAATTATTTCTTCATTTAGCTTGAGTTATACTCAATTTTACTCGAGCAGGATAATTTGCCAATTGTATGCCAGCTGTGCCTGGAAATTCGGACGTGTCTGCTTTCTCACGGTAAAAATGAAAAATTCGTTTATGGTGTGAATCAATTTACGCGAGTGTTCATAATCGTTGGTTAAATGGTCCGGATATGATAAGTGATAAATAATATACAGTCAACAAGTTGATGTAAATTAGTGTTCGACATCGGAACGAAAATTGAAGTCCGGGTTCCGGTCCGGTCCGGTCCGGTAAAAAATCGGAACGAAATTTTTAGGTCCGATTTCGTTCCGGTCCGATTTAGCTCTGTTCCGGTTCCGGTCCGATTCCGGTCCGGAAGTCCGAAATTGTCCGGATGCAAAATTTACCAATTTTTAAAATATAGGTAAATGTCAAAGGTAAAGCTTTGAATGTGTAGAACCTTCTGTAACTTCTAAACGCTAACCGGCCTGAAATGGATCATTTAAAAAAATTGAAAAATGCGGCACCATTAACTGGTGCTTGGTAGCTTACCCATCATGGAATGGTGCACTTTCAGACATAAAAGTCAGATTTTAATTAAAAATTGTCTTTCAACCGTCAGTTTATGCTCTTTTTAATGAAAATTAATTTAAATTCGCGATTTTTTATTTTACCCGGAAACTTTAAATCAAATTTTCCAGTTTTCTCGGACATCACTTGCTTCAAAAGTTTATAGCTCTTGAACAATTTGTTTTATGAAACGGCGAACAAAATCTCAGCCATTTAGCAAAAATACTATTTGGAAAAAATATTTCTCAAAATTTTCCACGGTGGTGGAAAACTCCTGTAGAAAAATAAAATCACTGCAGTGAAATTTTTGACACTAACACTAAGAAAAAAATACAGTGGACTCTTGGAAAAGTTAACTCTCCGAAAAGTTAATTGTTCAGAAAAGTTAAGCGAATATTAGCTCCCATGCAACATTCTAAAAAGTCAATGTTTGCCTTAACTTTTCTGAGAGTTTAAATTTTTTGGTTATCCAAAGCGTTCATTCACACACCTGTGTTTTCCTTCTATCTTTATTTCTCATTTTTGGATTCCTAACGCATTTTCACAGTTTAATACAGAGTCTCATCATAACTGGGATTAAATTAAACTCTTGTAGCGGACACTTATAGCAACAGTTCAATACGGGCACATACTTATCTTAGGATTTTTGGAAAAGCGCAAACTTAGATTGAATTTTAAATGCAAAAGAAGCAATAGCAGGGACGAAACCGACTATTTTAAATTTACTGAAAAGAACTAAGTATTATTTTATAAAGATGTTTTTTTCGTTTTGTTTTCTTTTTTTCGGGTTATCCAACTGGTCGCTTAATCTCTATACTTATAAAAATGGATTTCTGTCTGTCTGTCGGTATGTTCCTTACAGAATCGAAAACTACTGAACCGTTCGGCTTGGAAATTTACATGTAGGGGTTTTTGGGGCCGAGGAAGGTTCTTATGATGGTTAGAGATCCCTCCCCTCACTAAGAGGGAAGGCTCCCATACAAATGAAACACAAATTTCTGCATAACTCGAGAACTAATCAAGCAAACGGAACCAATTTCGGCATGTGAAGGTTTTGGGAGCATGAGCATGAGCATGAACGACCACACACATCGTAGTTGCACCTCCGTGATTGATCTGAGCTAATGAAGTTGCACAGGGAACCACACAGATAGCATTTCGGGAAAGTTGACTATCGTCAATGTGTAACAATTCAGTAGCTACAACTTTATATAGATCAATAACGGCGCCGGCCACGTCCTTGTGATCGTTAGGAAAGGAAAGGATTGTTAGTTCAACATTCGCTGTTATGAGTCCGAGTTTATCTCTGCATCTCCACGAATGTCACGGGAACAAGGATTGTCTTAGTATGGGTATGATCAGATCTGGATTCACTGTGGTAAGTGATGCGATCAGGCGATTTATTAAAAGTACTTCAAACAGCAAATAGAAACGAAACCCATGGCTTCCGGCCACTGGTAAAATAATCCGCGTAACGGCATGTGAAGGTTTTGGGAGGCAAGATTTTTTTCTATGGTGAATTAGGACTCCTCCCCACTTTAAGAGGGGAATTAGGGCCCCTCCCCACTTCTCCTACACAAATGAAATACAAATTTCCTTTTAACTCGAGAACTAATTAAGCAAATGGAACCAAAGTTGGCATGTGAAGGTTTTTGGAGGCAAGAATTTTTTTATATGATGAATTAGGACCCCTTCCCACTTTAGGAGGAGGCTCCTAGACAAATGTAATACATATTTCCTCATAACTCGAGAACTGATCAGGCAAATGAAACAAACTTTGGTATATGGGTATTTTTGGAGATAAGAGTTTTTTTATGGTGCATTGAAACCCTTCCTTTCTTTAGGAGGGGAATTATGACCCCTCCCCCCTTTAGGAGGGGGGCTCCCATACAAAGGAAATACAAATTTCCTCATAACTCAAGAACTAATCAAGCAAATGGAACCAAATTTGGCATGTGGGGGATTTTGCAGGCAGGATTTTTTTATGATGGTTTGAGACCCCTCACCCCTGTGGTAGGGGAATAAGAACTCTCATACAAACTCAGCTAATCGAACTCGAGAAATTTTAGACTCTTCCTTAAAACATAACAGACAATAACAAGACCACCAAAAACTTTCTGCAGCCGCCCGCAGAAATCAGTTCTACCTGACGAGACAGGCAATGTCGCCCACTAAAACACAGGTAGAACCCCAAGCATAGTCGTCACGCCTATGCCCGCAGGCGGAGGCGTTCCGGCCCTGCGCGGACTCCACGAACTGACTCTAAGATCTCTCTGCCAAAGGCCGGAATGCCATACTTTAAATATAATGATGATGATGATGATGAGAAGAAAAATGATAGATCGAATTTGTTAATGTGCTTTGGACTTTTTGTACTACTTGAGTCAGACTAATCTCATGTTTTTAGCCTTGACCTTGAAATGCGGTCATACTTGAGTTGTAAATGTAGTATAGTGAAGAAGTGGAGGATTCGTCAGCTCCGTCTGACACCGATTCTCAACCGCGCGCCCGCTTTCAATTTTCTAACTCAAACAACCACAAATGATCTAATAGGAAAGACAAATTTCGGAGCATTAGCGGTTATCAACTTATCAGGGCAAATTGAATCTTTCATTCCCCCAGCATTTATGCACTGTCCCAAGGTACAAAGTAAATTGAGCGCAGCACAACCCGGACGTTCGCGGTAGTCGAGAGGAGTTGGAGCTTATAAAGCTTTATAGAGACGCACTCGTCTTCCAACCCTCGAGAACAAAGAGCTAATGCAGTAAAGCTGTGGGCTTAAACGTCTCTCTAAAACTCAACCCCTCCCCATCGACAGACCCCGCGGCCGGCCACAGAGCACAGGACAGCCACGAGGCCAGTGCGAAAATCCAGCAGCATCGCCCAGCCGAGACTCGAACACACGACACGAATTGACCTAATTTTCCCATCTGCTACCTAAGTACTTCTATTATTATACCAGTAATCATTGTAGAGTTGTCCTTCGGCATTCAACCGGATCTGGTAACCCGCTTACATCCCCTTACTAACCCTAAGTCCCCGATCGACCCAATCAATCCAACATTTTGCGGAGATATTTGGGACAGCTGTGATAAATAGAGATGAATCCCAGAAACATTCATCTATTTATTATCAGAGATTCCCATACTGGACACATTTGGTAAATTTTTACCCCGAGTCCCACTTGAAATCACAAAAGTATTTTGAAATATACCCACATTCAGAAGTAAACGTGACCGCTGCTCATTTACTGATTAGTTAAAAAGCCCTACACCACGACAAGGTTCAGTTTTATCGTGGGGAAGCATTATTTCATAAAGATCTTGCTACATATTTCTTTGCGTTACAACTTCCAGATACCTAAAAATAAGTATCCTGCATCCGAGAATATATTTTTCGATTTTGTGTTCATCATTTTCAATGACTCTTAGGACTACTCAGAAAAGGTAATATTTCGAAGAAGCTAGCCGACCCATTCATTAACTTTTCCGAAAGTCCACTGTATTTCAAAATTTCTTAAGACTTAGATCATGGGCTTTCCAACATTTCCTTAAAATTTTGCACCGTCATAGAAAATCATGTCGAAAACTTGTTCCAACTAATATTTTTCCTGGATTGCTGAGAAAATTTTATTACATTTTCATAAAAAAATTGTTCTGCAATGCTTGATTTTAAAACTATAAACTTTCGAAATAAGCGATGTTCGAAAAAATCGAAAAATTTCTAGTGGAGTTTTCTGGGAAAATAGGATAACATATTGTTTTCATTAAAAAGTTAACATCTTATACTCGTAAGCAAAATTTCATGAAAATCTGAGACTCTTCGGCCCAAACCTATACGATAATTTTGAAAAATCCGATGAAACTTTTGAGTTATCTTTCATATTGGACCATAAGCGTGAATATCGGTTACCTGTGGCATTACCGAGAAGATGAAGTGCCATAATTACATAACTTTTAAAATTAGTTCTTTGAAATTAACTTTTGAGGGATCATAAGGCACGAGCGCACGAGTCGATGCTGCGAAACGTTCGGTTTTAAGACCCACAGATATTTGCTAATTTTTAAAAAATAAATCGATTAGTTGGACTTGTTTTGGAGCCTTAAACAGAAAGTGTATTATTGCTAGCGAAATTATTGTCTTTCCTCAATACTGAGGAAGTTAAAGGAAATTAGTTTTAAACATATAAAGTAAGTCCTAGTCATCGTTTCCACTGCGGTCAGTTTTACGATCAAAAGTGCTCCGGACTTTTCCGGACTTTCAACGGAAGACCTGGTCCGGTCCGGTTCCGGAACGCTTCGTTCCGGTTCCGGTCCGATAAAAAATCGGACTCTAAAATTTCGTTCCGATCGGACTTCGGACCGGACATCGGACCGGACTTTCCGGACTTTACCCGGTCCGATGTCGATCACTAATGTAAATAGTGACTTTGGGCCAATTAAAAGTGTGATTTCTCTAGCTGAGAATTCTTTGTCCATTTTCTTTCTGCGGTTGCATTCGGTTAACTGTATCTGTGTGCGTGTCCGTTCTATAACGGCTGATGACATAGCATGCTACTTGTACATGTACGCACAGAAAATGAAAGATTTTCTGCAATGGCTATTACAAAACAAATTTAAACCTTAATCTGAAGAGTTGGCTACAATAATCCTTTGCAATTCATGCAAGTTATGCAAGTCATGTCGAGAGCTCGATTCGACTCAGTCACTATCGAGTGTCGAGTGCGTGGAGAGCGGACAGCATAGCGACTCAATGCACCACCAAATCCAAAACAACCAAACAACCCAACCCAACCCAACAACTTTTTGGATGGCTTTTACGACCAGAACAATCGCAAAAACTACAATAAGAGTACAATAAAACCCATATTATTATCTGGAGAGCTCACTCGTCATTTGCTAATAGTAGAGTGGTCGACTCAGTCGAGTTGCTCGACAAAAAACGTGTCTTACACAATACCAAAACTAGTCGAACAAATTGACACTCGATGTGACTGATATATCCAGCTAGCATTTTCATATATATAAAACCCGAATTAATCCACCTAGCGGCGTGACCTAGCCTTTCTACTGCCACAATCATCATTATTTAATTGCTCAGGAACATCTATAATTAACTTGACTATATTTTTAAATATCCGTTCCGTATTCCTCAAAATCCTTATTTACCAGTAAAATTCACAACATATTACGTAGAATAATTATATTTTCTTTCCTTGGGTGCGTAAATACTTGTAAGCGTCATTTATGTTATTTGATGAACAGAGTTGATTATGTTGATTATGTTATTTCGGGTTTCAGAGCCACATGCGAAATTTGTTTTGAATTGACAATATGAAAATGTGTTCATAGCAAATTTTTTTGATATTTTGATATTAATTCCAAAGTTAGCATCTTTGAAAAACGAGAGTTCAGAAAAATTATTATATACTTCACTTTTGAAGAAAAAGGATATCGACAACAAAATGATTAATCTCAAAATTTTACTATTAGTTTGCTTGGCTTCAATTGTGCAATATATCTGAATCAGAAAAAATAACTGAATAGAGCATTAGATATGAAAAAGAGAAATTGAACTTTTTCTTAGCTGGCGCTCCTTCAGATAATTATTTTTGCATGGAATACGTAAGCTTCTTTTGAATGTATTTCATGAAAGTCATTAGCTTGATCGCATCGTTTTTACAATGTTAGTGGGTTAGGAAAACAAGACGAGGTCGAAAAATAGTGCAAAATTTAGTTGCAAAATTAGTGTAAATAAAAAAAAATAAAGACATCTGTCCTTTAAAATGTCACTAAGGAAAACAAATCTTACAAAATTATTACCACGCAACGTTTACTTCCTATTTTTCATATAACATTTCTAAGCTCTAGTATCTATTGATTGAAAAGAGCATCCATTGATGTGCAAAATTTGTTTGAAATTTGTATAAATTTTGTTTGGAAAATCAACCCACTAGTATTTTTAATCCTATATACCACTATACCTACATGCCTAAATTAACTTCTTTTCTACGCTTTTTGCTTTTGTTGTACAATTGTGAGTAACAACAAGTGAAGAAAATGACAATTGAAATCTGTAATCAAAGAAAAGATAAAACTTTTACCGACTAAATTCCACTATTTAATATTTATTTGCAACAGACACGTAGTTCGCTTACGACGTGCAGGATTCATCAGTTATTTCAAAGCGTATACGTATCTGTCGCGAATAAATATTAAACAGTGGAATTTAGTCGGTAAAAGTTTTATCTTTTCCTTGAATTCAGAGTTCGTATTCCACTAAGAGGCTTCAAGAACTTCAGACAATTTGTATGTTTCTCACTTCTCTTGAATTTCAATGCAAATTTAAAAATTGCAAAGTGTCATCATATACACACATACATACACACATACATACATACATACATACATACATACATACATACATACATACATACATACATACAGACATACATACATACATACAGACATACATACATACATACATACATACATACATACATACATACATACATACATACATACATACATACATACACACACATACATACATACATACATACATACATACATATATACACACATAAATCATGACTGATATGTTTTAATTTCAAACGTTTTAACGGTTTAATATACGGTGCTTAAGTGTTAAAGATTGAATAACTTTTGAATGAACCGTCCGATTTTAATAACTCGGTTTCGTTTGATAGATCTCAGCAGTAATTTTCAAATAATAATAAAATGCGTGATGTTTTTCATTGAATTGATGCTTATATGTTACAAAAATATGTTTTTATTACTATTTTTTCACATTTCTTTATGTAACTTTCAAACTACAAGTCCAATCGTCATGAAATTTGAAAGTTAAGGGTTTGTAAGGCTCCTCTTTCATATGCAATCAATTTGGTTCAAATCGGTTAAGGGACCTATGAGATAATGAAGTCCCATATTTTTCGTATTTTTATTCATAACTTTTGAACTAAAAGTCCGATCAAAATGAAATTCAATAGCGACCGATGGGACACCTAGACCTTTCATTTGACACTAAGAACATTAAAATCGGTCCAGCCATCTCCGAGAAAAGTGAGTGAAATTGAAAGCGTTACATACACACACACACACACACACACACACACACACACACATACATACACACACACAGAAAATGCTCAGTTTTCAAAACTGAGTCGAATGGTATATGACATTCGGCTCGCGGGACCTTCTTTCCATTTCCGGTTTTCCAAGTGATTTCTATACCTTTATACTATATATTTATATAGTAGAAAGGCAAAAAGGTAAAAAGCAGCATTACGTACTGATATACATGCTAAATAAATCGTATTTCATGCATAAAATTGGCATATCCGTACTATTTTGGAGGCGATATACGTGATTACGTATAATTTTGAGCATTACGACTATGTAAGTATTTATATACGATAATATCCGATTAAGCGCGAGTCGCTCCGTACTACTCTACGATTTTGTGCTGAAAATCATATGTATGTCAGTCATTATCATTATATACGACAGAAAATCAACTTGATCCCACTTTATCCAGCTTTAGTTACGATTTCAAGTTTGTTAGGAGATATTTACGATAGTTTTCGTACATTGATATACGAGTTGGTGCTAGCTCGGTAGTAAGGCCCTATTCATCAATTGTATCGGACTAGTTTATAATTTTTCTATCGCGAATTATCCATTGTATAGCTTTTGTAATGAGTTTTTCTACGAAAGGGATAAATGTGAGCGTGTGCTAGCTTGCATACTATGAGTGGGACAAAGGAAGAGTAACCGTAAAATGGCCATCTGCGCTGGGAACAGAACGCATGTGAACAAGTTATCATTTTGAACACATCAAAGCTAAGCAAAGTTCATGTAAATTTAAATTACTACTATTTTTTTTAATTGGCCGTCTTATGGCCTGCGTCTTATGCCTATTTGTCCATCTGTTTCGGTTCATGGCAGCTGGTCTCTAGTTCCACGGGCACCCAGTGTTCGCTAGATCTCGCTCCACCTGGTCTTGCCAACTTGCTCGCAGTTCCTCTCTTCGTCTTGTTCCTACCGAATTAGATGCAAAAACTATTTTTGCAGGATAGTTGTCCCTCATTCTAGTCCTGCCCAACGTATCCGTCAAGCTTTAACCACTTTCTGAATACTGGGTTCGCCGTAGAGATGCGCGAACTCGTGGTTCATTCTTCCCCTCCATACACCTTTCTCTTGCACGCCGCCAAACATGATCCTTAACACCCGCCGTTCGAAAACACCGAGTGCTCGTAGGCCCTCTTCTAGCAGTGTC
Source organism: Sabethes cyaneus (assembly GCF_943734655.1). Lineage (NCBI taxonomy): Eukaryota > Metazoa > Arthropoda > Insecta > Diptera > Culicidae > Sabethes > Sabethes cyaneus. Next base: position 81,710,989 of record NC_071354.1, read on the forward strand.
CACGTTTCGTGCCCGTAGAGGACAACCCGTTTAATCAGCGTTTTGAACAGTGTCCACTTTGCACGGGGGCTCAGATTGTTCGACCGCAAGTGTTTGTGGAATCCGTAGTGGGTCCGATTACTGCTGATAATACGCCTTTTAATCTCACGGCTGGTTTTGTTATCCTCTGTTGCCAATGAACCAAGATATACGAACTCATCGACAACCTCAAACTCATCCCCGTCGATTACCATGGTATTGTCCAAGCGGGCACTGTTGCGCTTGGTCCCGCCCGCCAGCATATACTTCGTTTTAGACATACTTATCACATCGTATCGTATCATATTTAACACCTTCAAGCGCAATGTTGAATAACGGGCAGGAAAGATCATCTCTTTGTCGAAGTTCCCTGCGAAATTCAATCCACGCAAGATTCTTACACAGCACTGAATCCCATCCATCGTAGCCATGATAAGTCTAGTGGCGTACCCGGAAAGCCATTCTCATTCAAAATTTTCCATAGCTTTTGTCGGTTTACAATATCATATGCGGCTTTGGAATCGATGAACAGGTTATGCATAGCAACTCGGAACTCGCGGCACTTCTTGAGGATCTGCCGCAGTGTGAAGATTTGGTACGTTGTAGACCGCCCTCCAAGAAGCCGGCCTGATAACTTCCCACAAATCTATTGGCTTTTGGAAGGTGACTTGGGACAGCACTTTGCAGGCAGCATTTCAAGATAGTGATCACTCGGTAGTTCTCACAATCCAGTTTATCGCCTTCTTGTAGAGAGGGCTAATAACTCCGTCTTTCTACTCATCCGGTAGTCGTTCCGTATCCCAAATCTGTGGGGGTTGAATACCCTTCGTACATCAGAATATGCATCACGCATCTCGACAGTGATACGCTCTGCATCACACGCTTTTGCATCTCGCCTATCTCTATAAAAGCTGTGCCCAGTTCGTGTGTATTACCGCAGCTCTGGGAGATGGTATGACCACCCCTATACGTACGTACCATCGTTCCTTTCCAGCCTCCTGCAGCGCCATATGTGCCTCCTGATTCCCATATGCATACTTCTAGGAGAAGACATCAAGTGCCATAGGCAGAGGAACGTCAGAGGCGTTAGGGATAGAGTTAGGCTGGACTCTATTACGCGTTCGCAGGCGGAATGGGATCACGCTGATCACGGTAGGTGGACCCATAGGCTGATCCAGAACATCTCGTCCTGGATCGGTAGAAGACATGGTGAGGTAAACTTTTTCCTTACCCAGTTTCTGTTGGGACATAGGTGCTTGAAGAAGTATTTACATACGCGTGGGCGGGTAGGCTCACCCTTTTGCCCCGTTTGCGCGGTAGCCGAGGAAACGGCGAAGCATGTGATGTTCGCTGTTTCACTACCCGCGTTTCGTGGCCACTTGGCGGGTGATGTTTGCGGTCATTGGAGAAGACACCAACGCCGACGACATCGTGCAGAGAATGTGCGCTGAGCAGCGCACATGGGGTGCCGTCGATAAGGCGGCAACGGACGTGATTACGGAGTTTCAACGGCGAGAACGTTTGCAACGACAGGCCCTGACATAACTTAGCTAGGGTTAGTAATGGGCTGAGTGGGCAGCCCAGGCCCTAGGTGAAGGGTAGTAGCGGTATGAAGTGACAAGGGTGTTGTGTGCACCCACACAAGCAACGGATACGACGGAGTGCTTATGCACGTCCTCCCTCCTGAAGTAAAACCTAACGGTAGTTCCGGGAGAGGTTCAGGAAATGGGAAGCAGAGTTTTTAGTAGGAAGGCGCATGTTGGCACCTTGCGAATCCTATTCGGCACCGTGAAGGTGCTGTCTATGAAGATTTTCTCCCTGCATAAACAATATAAAAAAAGCCTCCTGCAGCGCTACGATATCGAACTTACTGCTCTTCACGTGGGTACCGACAGTAGAGACCGACAGTTGCATGTTCCAAATTTCCAATCATTAATCCGTTTTCGTCACCTGGGGTTTTGCCGATTGTTCCTATTAGATACTTACGGAGTTCGTTGTTTTGGTCTTTTAGTGGTTCAGGCTTGCAAAGCCCGTAACCAACCTAACAGTATCGCCAGAGGGCCAACGCAACTCGGAGGAGCCCTCCTTCCCTATCAGCATACGACCTTGGTTCTCACCGAGGTTAGTTACCCGATCTCCACCGAGGTTGCTGGTATCCCGGCCGGTAACACGAGCAGGTAGGGATAGGAGTTGCTGGGTAAAAGGCTTTGGACCACTGCACTATGAGATATCAGGCGGACAAAAATCAGAAAACTGACATTCACTAATCCGCCTAATGACATTTTCTATTGATAGCAAACACTTCAATTAACAAAAATCCAAAATAGCAAGTCTCTAGTCGATGTTGTTTCTGAGATAGAAGCTGTCAAAGTTGAAAAACGATATGATATATACACTTTTTGCCATTAAAACACGTTTAGTTTCAAATCAATTTTTAAGCACTATTTCCAAAATTAAATCTCATGTATCATATATCATTAGAAAGGTAATGAAATGAGCTTTCCGAAAAATAAATGGTTTAGATGGCTAGAGTAAAAATAATAGTGATAAAAAGCATGAGAAGAAGAAAAATATGGTAAAATTAGAGAATTTTCTGCTTTGTTAGTCGAGAACTTTTTTTCTCCAGATATCTCCAGGTTAATTCCTCCTTCTGGGTTAAATCTCAGGTATATACTATCAACTTATAAAAGAATTACGTGCCACCATGCGCCACTCTGCGAAATATAGTGTTTTGACAACTTCTAGTCACCATGGGAGATTTCAACACTAAATATATTTCCAGCGAATAACAAACATACACACACACACACGAACACACACACACACACACACACACACACACACACACACACACACACACACACACACACACACACACACACACACACACACACACACACACACACACACACACACACACACACACACACACACACACACACACACACACACACACACACACACACACACACACACACACACACACACACACACACACACACACACACACACACACACACACACACACACACACACACACAAACGCCGCGCGCTCAGCTAACTGATCAACGTGACACCAGCAACAGAAGAAGCATTTAGTATAATCATATTTAGAAACTGGGTTAAACAGATTTCAATATGAAGTATTTCATAGGGAGTCACCGCAATGAAGTGTTAATAAAGTCATTTTCAAGTTTCTAAATTACTTCGAAGTTTCGTATAATCTCAGAAGTGAAATATCACATTAGTCGACAAAACAATGCATTATATTGCACAAATAACTAGCACAATTACATAATGAAACTATAAAAATTTGTACGTTATTACTTTTATTTAAATATATACAAAAGTATCCAGAACATCAAAATTTATTATGTTGATTCTATGTTGAAAATGCATCTTTTTCATTAAAATACATTATTTGGTCATGAAAATGTCCTGAAGCTTCAGGTAAACGTGTTTAAACATACTTTTACTAACAATTCAGATAGAATTACGGATGCTCCATTCAAACTACCCTCCCATACTACCAATATTGTTTTTTCTAGTTAAGTGATTCTTATGTAGAATTTTCTGGCGAACATTTCAAGCATATTTATTTAAAAATCAAATTGGGGATGTTTTGAGATATTCGCGTTTTTCGTTTCAAATTGCAAAAAAATGTGTGATGTTGACAAATTAGATAAAAACTGATAACATCACTCGATTGCGCGACCAAAAACCCATAGAAAAAGTATATTGGCATGTCTTCACATCAAACTGTTGCATAGATATTTAAACCCGAAAAATTACTTTTTTTTGAAAATCTGTAAAAAAAAGGAAGCAGCGCCACCGCTAGGGGGATTGATCAATCGGTGTAAAATTTAGGGAAATTCGTTGTGGGGTCGGAATGAACAATTATGCCAACTTTGGTTGAAATCGCTAATGATCGAATCCAAACCTTGTACGTTTGAGAAGGAAGTTTTTTGAGTTTTTCACATATGACAAAGGCAAACCCTTTTCAAAATATGTTCGTGAAATGTTTGCAAATGTACTCTAACAACATATTTTAATCATATCAACTAGAAAAACATCAAAAATCCTAGAAAAAATTCGAAAATATTTTTGTCCGCCTGCTTGTATGGAAATCCCCCATAGTGCACTGTAGGTTCTATTTTATGCCCAGTGCTCAATTATATTCACATTTTTTAGCATAAATATTCATGTGCAAAGCCTAAACTACTGCCACAAAAAATCACTCAAGTCTTGATCGTTTAACCAACGGGATACGACTGACTGTGCTCAGCTGTCAGATTTTTAAACGCGGTCGGAATCTAGACGAGATCGATGATTGCCGACACGATGACACACCGAACCGTTCGTCGCGTCGGTAGTATAATCTATTGCGCGAGGCACGTTCTAATGCTGGGATAAGCGATATTCTGCATCAGGGGCATTCAACCTCACAATTCTCATTTCTAATTATATACGGATCGATTCCATTCATAATGGAGAAATGGTTCATTGAGACGAGACGACATAAAAAGGACATCATATGTTGATGTATTCATTTTCATACCGTTTTTTGTCACCAGGGATGGCACGATCACTTTGACTCAATTCACATTCATTTGACAGTACCAAGCAAAATTGGACAAAACTTTTATGGGACATTTAGAGAATTAGTTATTATCTACAATTTTGCCGAATAAAGTTTTGCTGTATCTCTTTTAGTTACGGCGCTACAATGCTAGTAACTCATTATTGACTGAATGAACGTTTACTTAGTCTCTAAAGAAGTACTAGCATTGTAGCACCGTAAATGCAAAAGATTCAGAAAAGTTATAGATAATAATTAGTTCTTTAATCGTCCCATATATAACTTTTTCAAATTCTGCATGACTCAGACGGTACTGTAAAATGAATGTGAATTAAATCAAAGTGATTGTGCCATCCCTGTTTGTCACCAATGCAAAAGCTCGTTGATATCATTTTGCAGAGCTAAATAGTCCAAGGCTAATGAAATTATCCTGCAGAATTTGAGATCATTAGGAAATATTTGTTTCGGGAACCCTACTAGGGAGCACAAGTCCATCACAAACAGAATGAAAATGAACGGACCAAGTACACTTCCCTGTGGCACACCAGACGTGATGACAAATTCACTGGAGCATATTGAGTTGACGCACATTGAAGCTTTGTGGTTGTTATGACATAAGTGGAGCCATTCATCTCGTTCATGTTCTGTATTCATGATTTCGGTACAATAGTATTACTAGCGAGCGGGGCTTGCCAGCTAGTAAAGGATTCCGGAATACACTGCAAGCACTTGTAAAGACATTCTTTATGGAATTCTTCGGAAGGTCCATAGAGCCCGACACTAGGATAAATTCAAAGATGTAGCATAACTGCAGTTACTTTTTTCATAATCTCACTGCCGGACAGTGGGAGTTGAGAGATGGATAGCTTATATACACACATACACTGCAGTAGAATTTGCCAAGTATTGCCCACAATTCATGGACAAGACACAACATTTATCACTCTTAAAAAATCTTAAACACTCTTAAAAATAAAATATAATTGTTTCAGGGAAGAAAGGGGACTCCAGCTAGACCGGACACTTAGCTAGTATTACACATATTTTATAGCTTATATTTTCTTTTGATAGTACATTGTAATTCGAACCATGTCATTGATTAATTTTTTTTCTCTGTTTGTAGGTGAACTTTCATTGTTCCGTAAGTAATTTTTGTAGTTAACGATGGATACAAGCAATTATCGCTAAATATAAATAAATATATAAGATGTAGTTTTAATGGCCTGTTATAAAAATCTCGACGATCTTTAAACACATTTCGGTTAAGTTAAATTTTTCTCTTCTGAGCTTATCAACATACTTTTCTTAACATCTGTTGACATACACAACCGCTTAAGGTGTTCCAGTTCTCTGCTAGCCACACACCATAATGTCACAAACTTTGAAAAAACTTTACCAACCAATTGAAAGAGTTTGCATTATTGCCAGTTCCAAGTATATTCTCAACCCGGAACCTATAAATTCTTTACCCGTGACATCTCTGTATGAAACTTTAAGCTGATCTTTTACAGCAAACCACTTCCGGTGGCGTCAGAAAAACTTAGTCGCAATAAAAAACGAACTCTTTCGCCCACCACAATACGGCAACGGCATGATGTGCTTTGGTGTTTCTATGTTGCCCGAATGAATGCTCTCTCATTCATATGCAGCTCAAATTTTTCCGTTTTTCATTAACAGGAAGTGTTGAGACAACAGCAACCAGCGCAACGAACGGTCGGGAACAGAGCAGTAAAACACTTACGTCTTTTGTTTGATGAAAACTTTATCCTTTGGATGTAACCTGTTTCCTGTCCCTCTATCCTATATCCCATCCTTGCGACGTGTGCCGTTATACGATGGGAACAACTGGTTGCAACATGAAACGACAGATTTTTTTTCTCCAAAGTGTCGCCTTTTATCAAACTGTACAGTTGGACGCTTTACTTCCCATCCACCATAGAGATTTATAACAGCTTTATTTCTGTCCGTACGATTGCATCTCTCCATCGACCCTAGCATTTAAGCCCGCACTATCATTTCCTGTATCGGGTGCTCCTGCTCTGGCTTCGTCAACTCTTAAACATCGTAAACTTCCCTGTCACCTTCCACCTACCCAACCCAAGGTGTTCTTTTTCAATTACGACAACGACGACGACGACGAGGACGATGTTATCGTTAGGATTTGGCTTCCGAATTTTCTTTCCATCCACAGTTCGAACCGGTTCGGTTTGTTCGTTTTCAGGTCCATGATTCGTCGCGACGACGACGACCGTTTTGATACTGCACTGATAGGTACCGACCGTTTCGGCAGCCGTTTCAACGATGGAAATGAAAACATCTCCGACGGGGGCTTCAGTTTCAATTTTAAGCCATTATTGCTCCGGTTCATGTCCGGGCCGCGCTCTTGTTCCGTTGGCCTCCGGCGCCAATATGGCGGGTAAGACTGCAGACATTCGGTTCCAGCAGGCATGCGTCTTTAGTTTCATTCGTTACTACTCTGTGATTGTTTGGCTGGAGGGAAAATTTACACAAAATTTAAGAGTTTAACTATCGCTGCGCCGCCTCTTGCAGTGTGCGCTTTAGGGCTGCTGACGGCCGTGCATGCAGTTGGTAAAACAAACGGAAATGTATTTTTTAACGATTCCCAACGAATGGCATCCGAAAACATCGAAGGGAACTAACTGCTGCAGTGGCACAGCTGACGGTACTGCGCTGCTGATTATTATTCCGCCGATGATCGGATAATAATTGGGTTCGATAGCAATGGATGGGAAAATTGATGGCGTCGAGTAAGGATGCCCGAAGCAATTAATAAAGCGGGTGAGATTAATTGAGATCTACCATAGAGTTGAGTTATGTCTATATGCTTTCTATGTCAAGCGATTGAAATAAAAGTGTTGCTATAACTATTTAACTGCGACGGAATTTGACCTTCTGGTTTTTTGTTTGACAGACTTCACAGCCAATTGGCTATTAGTATACAGGATAATCGCAGGACTGGTACTACGATCCGATTGACTCCCCCATTTTATATTTGAGCGACCAGTGTTAGGCAAAACTTATATCTCGAGGCCAGATGAGAGGCCAGGCTGGATTAATAAAGTTCTTTTTTTTTTTGCTTCAACCATTTAGATTTAGTTTAAATTCCAGTTACCGGCCTGTTGTATTACATTACCATACTGTCGCAACATAAATTGTTCCCAAAATGGCGATTATCCACTTAGGCACACCGCCAATCGCTCGGAACGGCAGCTGCACAATGGATGGTGGCTAAATTTTCCGGAAAATAATAACAAATTACCAAAAATTCGTTATCGATACCGGTGGGTGATTGCCTGCAGGCCTATTGACTCCGGAAACGTGAAGGTGGTGATCACAGGTAGGTGTGATTAACGGGAAATTTAGATAAATGGTATCGAACCAATAGATTGCAGTTAAGGTCGCAATATTTCCAATTATGCAATCAGGTTGGACTAGTTGTAAAATATAGAAACCAGGAGCGACACCTTTTTACCACACTCAGCCGGATTATGTAGTACACATTTGAGTCGTTTGATTGTTTTTCAAGTGTACCGGGAAAACCGTGGTCGAAAACTCTTCTGCAGAATTTCCACTAATCCCACCAAATTTCGCACCGAGCTACAATCTACCTTCCAGCAGCAAAAATGCGAACTTAACTTACTTTCATTTGCCGCACCGACATTTCTGTGCGCTTTATTATGATTGTTTTATGAATGCGTTTAATTTTCCGGAATGTAATCTGATATTAATGGGAAGCGAACTGAAATCACTCGCGGTTCCACCGCGAACGGTGCAAAATATTTCGGTGCAAATGACTGTCGTCGTCTCTAATTGTTCGATGGTATAATCAACCGACGTCCCGGAATTGATAGGATAAAGTATGCTTGAAGGGCAATGCGAAAACTTGCGAAAACTTTTCCGAGAAGGGTACATTATGCGAGTTATGCTTAAAAGTTTCACATAGCTTTCAGAAAATGGTAAACCTCTGAAAAGCTTTTATTTATTAATTTTTTGTTGGTTCTTAATTAACCAAATTACATTAAACTGACGTTTCAATTTTTTTTTTAAATGATATTCTTTCACGAGCCAATATTAAAAGCTCTCTGTACTCAAACGTTAACATCTGCCCTTTGCTTAGTCCAACTGTAACCAACCTACAATTGCATTCAGGCATCTTCAAATAACTTTTATAGGCCATTCCATTTACGGGACCGAGCACCATTGCTCGGAATTCCCTTGACCACACTAAAGCGCTGCATTGAGTGTCCATCGATACCTCGAATTTATGATTGCCACTGCAGCAGGGCCATCACAATAAATTTCACCTCATTTTTTCGCTGCCGGCAGGCACTTCAGCACTTGAAATACTCCGAAACCGAAATCCGAACCAAAATGCGCCAGCGTTTATTGCCCGAAAAGGATATCTCCCCGATAGCTTACACCGGGGTCAGCACTCAATTTCCGATTGACCTTTTTCTGGCGATACTGTTGCCAGCCATCATCATCAGAATTTCGGCAGGCGGTAGGCGACCGCTGCCCAGTGGCTATTTGACCGCAAAAATTAGAGCTAATCCGATAAGACAGCTGCTGCCGCAGCGTCTGCTTACGAAATCAAAAAATGTAATGCGCTTTTCATCCCCTCTCAGCATGTCGTCAACTGTTTGTCAATTATTAAAAGTCAGTAAAAAAGGCAACATTTCATTTTGCTGGTTTCCGCTTGGCCAGGCCGGCTGTGATGGTGGTAGCGAAAGTGAAGGATCCTTTTCCTTATGACCTGTCCTGCCCGTCAGTGATTGCCAATGATCGACCAATGCGGTAGCGTGGGGGACGGCAAGAAATAGACTTCTGGCCACACCGTGCGAGCGACGGCTGATGGTTCCGGTTGTCGGCTTTTACGGACATCATAACAGGTTGTTTTACGACCGATGGAAGTGTATTGTTTATTGAGGACGTGATTTAGAGTTTTCCTGTTTTTGTTTTATGATTATAGGATGAAGCGTATCAAAATTTATTACATACCAGCCGAAACCAGCCGGGTGTTTGCATTCGAAACTGCCCTACAAAAGAAAAAGGGACATTATGTTAAAGGTTTTATTTCTCGCAACGTAATTCGTTTCTTGCCGAAAATTTCAAAAGACTGAGCTACGTTTTTCTATCTCACTTGATGTTATCTTAAAAGTCATTCCACTCCATCAGATTAAATCTCATTACTATCATAAATTATGTGTCTAACGTAATATCTTTTGGTGCATATTCTAGATATAACCATGCAAATATCAGTCTTATCAACGATAAATTCATTTCCCAAGTCGGATAAACCCGTATGATAAATTCATTTTTTCGCATCAACTCTCCCACATATGCTGGCGTAAACGAAGTGAAAAACTACTTCTACGAACGGAGTGAAACATCGTGCATGTGTGCAGCTTGCAGCAGGGGGGCAAAAACGGCTATAGAGACAGAACAACCTTTTGACTTGCTTCGGTCATTTTAGTCTCACTTAGTATACCTACATACCTCTAACTACAATGTTGTGTAGTGTACAGCTACCGACATCATGTGATCGTTTCAGCAGACGGCAACCAGCGGCACACCATAATCCTTACGTCACACAATTGTTTTCAAGCAGTTTTCTTCGCATACTTGCCCCCCTTCTACCACTTGATGGAAGGTGGACACTGTGGGATGGTATCAGACAATATTTGACCAAAATTGCCACTGATCTTGTAAATAAAATATATATGAAATTTCAATAGTTAATCAATTCAATATCAATTTAGTGTCTCGATTCCTTTATTAGTTTTATCCACATTGATTCTTATCCTAAACTAATTGAGTTCAAATCTTACGATCCGGAAAATATAAATATTTAGCAAGCAAACTGCTGATGCATTTAATTTGCTAATGTTTTTCAATGCTGTTTACGCTTTTCAATAGTTCTTTGAACTTTAAATTACCTTTACTTGAATCAAGGCATGCGTAAATGCTAAGATTACAATAATATAGCTCTAAGACGTTGATGTAAATAAAAAATCATAGCCTGAACTCGAAATTGATAGTTTTTATGCACACATTGGGTTTTATTTAACGAATAAAGACATATCTACCACTGGCAAACTGACATGACACATAGAAGGAAACCTTTAAAAAACATTGCCCTACACATTCCGCTCGCACACTAACACCCTCTATAATGCATGTTGCGGAGTAACTTTACATATAGAGTAAGGAGGGGTAAAAGTGCGATGCGGGTAAAAGTGCGATTCAATGATTTATCGGTGCAGATTCCGAGTAAATTGACTACATTGGCATGAATGGGTGACTACTTTGACAGCTTGAATCGAACGTAAACTTCGGTTGCTTACGAAGCATAGTTGCTGAGTTATGTGCAAATGTTATTTTAGAGCGGTTTTGATGTAATTTTTCGTTATACGGCAAATGCGATAACAACAGGAGGATATTACTTGTTGAAAACTTGTACCAGTGTTTTACATCACTCGCATATCTGTTTTGAAAATACGGTGAAAAGAATTTACAAAATATATTTCGCTTTTCCGTAATTTGATCTAACCCCGTCAAGCTACTAGCGGGGTAAAAGTGCGATTCACGGACGGGGTAAAAGTGCGATTCATGGACGAGGCAAAATGTATAGCTAATTATATACAGCTTTAGGCACTATACTACAAATACTAGAAATGGAAGATCTGCAGAAAACTGTGTGCTCTACAGATGTTGGTCGAAGGAAAACAATTTTTTTCCGCTGATGAAACAAAAAACAAACGTTTGGAAAAGTTTCGATCTAACGGAGGCTGCAATATACCAGCGCAAAATAGGAAAGGTGCAAATTGAAAATATTCCTTACCGAAATATAACGCAGATTAAAGATAATATGGTTTTGTTAACTACTGTTGTGCTAACTTCATGGATTCGAGCTTCGCACTTTTGCCCCGCGGTATTCGTACTTTTGCCCCGCTAATGGGGTAATAGTGCGAATCGGCACTGGATCAGAAGAAAGTAGAATTTATTTTGCGAAACACTATTACCGCAGATAATTTATAGTTGAATGTGAAGACATTGAGTTACTGCATCACTATAAAATATATTATGTTGTTGTCCTTCTTTATATCTCACGAAAATTAATGACAACTTCAAACATCGCACTTATGCCCCGCCCTACTCTATAAGTTTACTGTGAGGGTAATAATGGGGTTTTGTACTGTGGGGTTAACACATTTGTACGGTTTTATGCTCAACACTCAAGTGCAGATCTCGCAAAAAAAAACTTTACATACAAAATAGTCAATAGAGAGCGCTTGCAAGTAAACATCGAATAATGCGGCATCTATTACCATATATAAACTGTGACACTGGACGGACCAGGGTATCGATATTTGACCATTGCATTGCTAACACGAATTTTTAACAGCGATTTTGGACCCCTTCTTTTTCGAACCCACAACAAATTATGCCCTGGACGAGAGAGTGTTCATGAAGTACTCACATCAGTTTTAGTTTAGGTGACACGCCATTAGTTTTAGCTTCGTACAAAGCAAGTAGGGAACGAGCTGCGTTCCTTACCATGAAAATAAGGCGCCCTATCAGGGGCCTGGTTATGGTTACAGACAACGCTTTTATATACATAGATTACTATATTACCGATGGGTATACACTAAAGCCTTTTTTTACACGGTGTTTTTTTTTCAATTACTCAACAACGGTGCTACTTAGGGACTGTTTACAAATTACGTGACGAGTGTTGGGCCGGTCCTAAATGTATTGAGAAATAAGTGAATGGTCCCTAAGTTGCCCCGTTCTTAATAATCGAAAAAACAAACCGTGTAAAAAAAGTACGTGAGTGTACGGCCATATTTTACCGGGAATTTTAGGCTGCGCAGTCGATTGTACGGTTCCCAGTTTGTTGGTCGGTCGACCTTTCTACAGTATTACGGAACCCGTACTTGTCTAACGAACACACTTGCTTGACATTTTCTTTTGAACCTCCTTTCTTATTTCCGACGCTCTGCGATGAGTTTTGCCTAATGTGTACTTAACTATCAGCCACGGTCGTCGCTGTCACTCGTCACTGCAATCTAGCTGTTTTCCGCACCTACTGTTTTACCTGACGCACTGCGAATATACGTGTTATTGAAATAAAACGTAACCATACGTTTTATTCGTTTATAACGCATATGCAGCTAATATCGATAACAAACGATTTTTTATAAGTTGTGCCTTTGTTTTTGCTTGTATTTTTGTTATTTAACTTGTAAAAAGTTGCATAAATAACAATTCAGTTTCACAAAACAATTATTGCGTACTACTGGCACATGAAATATAACGTTAAAGTATGTTATTTTTAGTGATCAAAATTAACGATATTAACGATGATATTTTTCGAAACCTTTCGAACCAACACGATCCCGCGAACACAACGCAGATTCCCAGTGAGTCAGGTAAAACTCTTCGCTTCTGCGCGCGCTCCGAGACGTTGATCTTGCGAACGGTAATCCCTTAGCGCCGCTGTGGCTAACTATAGGCCCGGCCGGGGCGCTTTCCGCAAGCTACGCGAGAATATTCACATGTTAATTTTGTTCTCCAAACCACAAGCCACACAGAAGAAGCAATTTAACTGAGTTTTTGTTTAATTTCAATTTCTTTGAGCGCACCCCTGGAGAAACTGGGCTGGGCATTCCAAGCAATGTTTTATTATTTTATTTTATGCCTCTGTCGGTCATTCTAATACCTGACCATGGCGGCTGCTTTAACTTGGCATAAATTGACCGGGACTTAATCTTCCAGGCCCAGGGCTGGTTTATTGAATTGTGCAAGATAGCGTAGGGTCATTACACATGAACTGTTCGCATTGGCTTGTCCCGTGAGGGAGCTGTGCAAGAAGACGCTACAAGGCTGTGCGCTCGAGAGTGTGTAGGTAGCAGCATGTATACATACACAGCTCCAGCGGTTGTTTGTCGTACGCATTCGTCAGTAGAGTTGCATGCAAATTCGCTCGATTTGAAAGATTGCCGCTCTAGTAAAATTGAGCCACGGGTCTGCCACCGTTTCTCACCTTTGCGACAGATTTGCTGCAGTGCCACGATGCCGGAGCACCCACCCGGTAGCCAATCACAAAATTCCGTGGTTTGCCATTCCAGATACCAAGCATCCATTTTATGTCCATACCAAATGTTCCGAGCCAAACTTTCGTGATTGTAGGTAGTACGTAGTTTGGTCTAGGTAAGTTGCTTTACTAGGGCCACCGTTCTGAATCTCGTGTTGGCGCTGCTTGTTTAGTGCCCAGACAACATATATCGCTATCATAGCTCGTAAGCCTGAATATTTTGTTTTGTAAGTACTAAAATCTAAATTATTTGCTTATTATTTCTAATTAAAACCAAGCTTTGGGCTTAAACGCCTTTCTAAGACTAGACCCTTTTTTATCGACCAACTTTGCGGCCAGCTGTTTGAGTGCAAAACAATTACGGGGCTAGTGCAACAATCCTACTGACTCTATCTAGCAGCATCTAAAAGCTTCTTTTTTCAAATAAATATAACTTAAAATATGATCATTCCTAATCAAGAACTATTATAATAGCTTCGAGGCTACTCTAATACTATGAGCGGCTTATTTCGTCTGTAACAACAACCAGGTCCTGACAGGATGTCATGTTTTCGTAGCAAGAATCGCAGATCACTCCCTAAATCTTTTACACAAAGCTGATGCTAATACATGTGCATCTAAACTAAGTTCTCTCCTCCGGAAAAAGATTTCCTGTGGGCCCAAAAAAGAAGTTGATGCTATGAACATAACAGTAATCGTGTACAGATGTCAGTGCCTTGGTTAAACCCCCAGCGCGGAGTAAGCGAATACTCAAACCAATTATGCTACATTTCAATCAAGACAAGCATCAGTAACGTAGTTGCATCTAGCGTTTGAGATACATTTGGACGTTTTGGTCATACATTCCGGATATCTCCGTTATAGTGAATCGTGAATCTAGATTATCACAGCGAAAAAGCGTTTTTCGTCGAAGCTATAGAAAAATTGTTCGAGTACCACCGATTCGCTCTCAGTTCAACACGAGACGACGCACGCAGGCTACTGCTACTGAAATATAAGGATTTTTTATTTTATATAGTGGATACCTATTTTTAGTAAGAAATTATTTATTGTCGAACAAATTGATAAGTTTAGGTTGTATCTATGAAAATAATTGTACCTTGTAATCGAATTAAGTGAAATACAAGATTTACTGCTTATTTCTGAAAAAATGTTGAAACCACCATCCTTCATGAAGTTTTGCATAAAGTTCACTGAAACTTTTGGTCACTGCTGTAGACCACATTTCCTTGAAACTTTCAACTGAACGGAAGCTGCTCTACACTCCTTCTTCAGACGCCTTTTGCTTACAGCCCATTACCTATCAATGGGCCGCAGTTCGGAGCTTTTTCAGTTCTGAGTAGTGTCAAAGTCACAGCAGCATAGTGAGCAGATGCTAGATCCGGGCAAAACAATGATGGAGTAGTTGTGTGCTTTCGGCAGAAGTCGTTTTTTAATGCACTCCTTCGTGTAATCACTTTGTTGTTAATCGTGCCCGTTGTGATATATAGAAAGAGCTTTTCAATCCACGTGAACAGGTTACTGGACATACCAAGACCTTCTATCCAAACTTTTCTGTTCTCATGTATCTCATGTATGTAAAAAATTTCGGGTCCGAAAATGCACTTGTGTTCAATTAAACGTAGGGAAAGACTGTCCAGAACGCACCGGGGGGGAGAATGGCCCATGCTATTAATTGTTTAAAAACGCGGAAACTATTTGGTAACATTATGAATGCGCATTTTATTTTGGTGTAAAAGAAGCTAATTCAGCTAATTGTGTAGAATGTAAAAGCATCAAACATAGCCACATCCAATAAAATCAAGCGATTATCCGCGATCTCATTCCACATGTAAGAAATCAAGGTTTTCTCTTAAGCTTTTACCACTAGACGGTATGCAAATTTCATAATAAATACAGTCTATCCAATTGATATACTGTCATACTCGATGATTCATCACAAAAACGGCATTAACTAGGCATATTTTTCACATATATTGCAAAAAACTTCAAAATACAAAACAGGGGTAGAATGCATCACAGCGGGATAGAACAGTTATAAAATATTTTTAATTTGCAGTACATCTTTTGTTTCGGATTATTTATTAAAAATGTAGCAATATTATGTATTGTTTAGGACTTACAATTTGCCTTAAACCTAATTGTACATTGTTTAACTTACAATATTTCATTACACATCAGTTGGAGGAAAGTAGATGATTAAATTTTATTGCCAATTATGTTGCGTTATGAACCCATTGTATCCCAGCAAACAAGCGTTTGTAACAAACGCTATAACGAACGCTTCCGCCATTTCGGCAGCCTAGTTTTAGGAGCTTATTCAACACGTGATTATATGTAAATTGGCTGGTTGCGTTTAACGCCTAGCTGGGCAAACTTGGTGCGTTTTGTCCACGGGCTTTCGCGTTTTGCCCCACATAATGACTTTGACTTTTGCTAAAAATCGTCAAAAATAACGTTAGGAACGTTTTGCCTTTCTACTATATAAATATATAGTATAAAGGTATAGAAATCACTTGGAAAACCGGAAATGGAAAGAAGGTCCTGCGGGCCGAATGTTATATACCATTCGACTCAGTTTCGAAAACTGAGCATTTTCTGTGTGTGTGTATGTATGTGTGTGTGTGTGTGTGTGTGTGTGTGTGTGTGTGTGTGTATGTAACGCTTTTAATCTCACTCACTTTTCTCGGAGATGGCTGGACCGATTTTAATGTTCTTAGTGTCAAATGAAAGGTCTAGGTGTCCCATTGGTCGCTATTGAATTTCATTTTGATCGGACATTTAGTTCAAAAGTTATGTATAAAAATACGAAAAATATGGGACTTCATTATCTCATAGATCCCTTAACCGATTTGAACAAAATTGATTGCATATGAAAGAGGAGCCTTACAAACCCTTAACTTCCAAATTTCATGATGATTGGACTTGTAGTTTGAAAGTTACATAAAGAAATGTGAAAAAATAGGATTTAAAACATATTTTTGTAACATTTAAGAATTAATTCAATGAAAAACATCACACATTTTATTATTATTTGAAAATTACTGCTGAGATCTATCAAACAAAACCGAGTTATTTAAAATCGGACGGTTCATTCAAAAGTTATTCAAACTTTAACACTTAAGCACCGTATATTAAACCGTTAAAACGTGTGAAATCAACAAAACGTATCAAACAAATGTTGATTGTATTCAATGTGTGCGATGTATGTATGTATGTATGTATGTATGTATGTATGTATGTATGCATGTATGTATGTATGTATGTATGTATGTATGTATGTATGTATGTATGTATGTATGTATGTATGTATGTATGTATGTATGTATGTATGTATGTATGTATGTATATATGTATGTATGTATGTATGTATGTGTATGTGATGACAATTTGCAATGAAATTCAAGAAAAGTGAGAAACATGTCAAAAGTCAGAAATTTTTGAAGCCTCTTAGTGGAATACGAACTCTGAAATAAAAGAAAAGAAAAAAACTTTTACCGATTAAATTCCACTATTTAATATTTATTCGCGACAGATACGTATACGCTTTGAAAAAAGACACTGATGAAACCTGCATGTTGTAGGCGAGCTACGTATCTGTCGCAAATAAATATTAAATAGCGGGATTCAATTGCAAAGTTTTTTCTTTTCTTTGATTTTAGATTTCAATTTTCTTCACTTGCTGTTACTCACAATTGCACGCAAAGCAAAAAGCGGAGAAAAGCAGTTAATTTAAGTATATAAGTATAGTGTTGTATAGGATCAAAATACTAGTGAGTTGATTTTTCCAAATAAATTTATACAAATTTCATACAAATTTTGCGCATCAATATATGCTCTTTTCAATCCATAGATACTAGAGCTTAGAAATGTTATATGAAAAATAGGAAGTAAACGTTGCACGGTAGTAACTTTGTACGATTTGTTTTCGTTAGTGATATTTTAAAGGACAAATGTCTTATGTCATGTATCATGTTTTAATAAATAAATCAAAAATGGCCAGCACTGGAAATCGTATCGATCATATTTCTCATTCTCAAGCATGTTTATGGTGCAGCTTTTGCACTATTTTTCGACCTCATCTTGTTTTCCTAACCCCCTAACATTGTAAAAACGATGAGATCAAGCTTGGCTAATGACTATCTTTTCATGAAAGTACATTCAAAAGAAGCTCAAGTTTCGATTTTCATGCAAAAATAATCATCTGAAGGAGCGCCAGCTAAGAAAAAGTTCAATTTCTCTTTTTCATATCTAATGCTCTATTCAGTTATTTTTTCTAATTCAGATATATTGCAAAATTGAAGCCAAGCAAACTAATAGTAAAATTTTGAGATTAATCATTTTGTTGTAGATATCCTTTTTCTTCAAAAAAGATGTATAATAATAATTTTTCTGAACTCTTGTTTTTCAAAGATGCTAACTTTTGAACGCATGGTATTAATATCAAAATATCAAAAAAAATCTACCCTTTGGGCTAAAACCACTCAAAAAAACCCGATTTAATCCACCTAGTGGTGAAAGGAACCTTTGTTATACGGTCTTACTTGCTCTTTGAGATCGAAATCGACAAGTCTTCGGTACATAATTCATCTATTGGTTAACGTTGCGTAGTGCGTTGGTTTTCATAAAATTTTTGGAAATTGAATAAGTTTACAAAATTTGAACAAAATAGCAGCACTTATAAATTTTGATAGATCCTTTTTTCATGAAATTACTGAGTAAGGGTAAATTGGTTGTTACTAATTTGATTAAGTGCAAATAAAAGCAAGTTGTAAGAGAAAATATTCTTTAACATATACATTGCGTAGTAAAGGTCTAGTTTATAGGTTTTTGAACTATGCATAAATTCCTGTAATGCCATTCTTTTTGATTGACATCAATAAATTTCATCAATTTTTATTAACCTTCAATTACTCACGCATTTTGTACAACACGTGTAGGTTTTTGAACGCCATATTGTTATAAAGTTACAAATTGCTCTTTAACTAACGTATATTCTTCAATTACCTTGTTATGAGCAAAATGTCATAATTATTCAATGCATACTATTTTAAATTGTTGGGAAAATAGATCAGCATAAACTGATATCACAGAAACGAAGCAGTCAGCATGTGAGGTGTACCGCAATTGACCCCAACTGGAATTTTCTCTCATTTCTTCATATGGAAAAATGGTGTCTGTATGCAGCAAAACTATCAGCAAATGTAAAATGTTTAAAATGTATCCGTCTGCTGGTAGTCTAGTAATTCGGGGTCAAAATTTGGGTATTTTTTATAATCAAAGTTCTACAGTTCCTAAACAAGCAAACATAGAGGTATGCTATTTTCAGCAAAGTTGTGTATTTTTACTATTTGTACAATTTTGTAGTACATGAACAAGTCATACAATAATTACAAAAAGAGGTAAAATAGAAAAACTGATTTTACAAATTCATATACAATAAATAAGATTTTGCTATCTTCGCTGAAGAGATAGAAGGTCACTGTCTTCAGCAATATTTCTTGTAATAATATGCTCTAAAACTTTGCATAACACATCAATGTGTTTTACTGAAACTGAAGAAAAATAATTTTTATATTTCACTTTTAGGGGGATTAATCAAAATTTAAATTCCACCAGACGATAGAGCTTTCAATTTCAAGAAACTCTTCCGAAGGTTCCATAAACCTAAAACCAAGTTTTCCCCTGTCAAAATTCTAGTGCGCATGTCTTTTTGGCTTTGGGCCATTGTGCGCGCGAGTAACCGTATTACAAAAGTTGGCGCGAGTGTTGGAGGGTTAATATCTTTTGATCGGCAAAACCGATTCTTCTGAAATTTTGCAGATATATTTGCAGCATTAAAACCTCTAATTTGATGCCAAACTAATTCAAACTAGATAAACTATCGTAGACGAAATCGTTATAAATCATTGTAAATTTTAATGTGTTGTTTTCAATTGCTCATAACTTTCAAATTAAACGTCCAATCAAAAAACAAATCAATAGTGATCTATTAGGCTATGTTACCTTTCAAATGAGACTAAAAGCGCCTAAATCGGTTTAGCCATCTCTAAGAAACAGGCGATAATTATTACCTTGTCAAAACAGGTTTTTTAAGCATAACTTTTAAACTACTCGTTTGTTTTCAATAAAATTTATCCGAAAAATTTAGCCTTAACAAGAGCTTTAATTCGATACTAAGATCGTTGAAATCGGGCATTTGGTTCTGGAGAAAATCGTGTCACGTAATTTTCACATTTTTGCTTATAACTTTCAAACGAAAAGTCGGACCACGAAACAATTCAATAGTGATATACTAGGCAATAATACCTTTCAAACAAAAGTAATAGCGAACAAATCCGTTCAGCCATCTCCGAGAAACAGGCGATAGAAAAGTTGCGCCCCGCACATACATACACACATACACACACACACACACACAGACATTGCTCAGTTCGTCGAACCCTGTCGATTGGTATATGTAGCTCGGCCCTGCGGGCCTCGGATCAATTTCGTGTTTTTCGACCAATTCCTAAACCTTTGTTATAATATAACAAAGGTAAAAATATCAAAAAATATGCTATGAACACATATTTCATATTGTCAGTTCAAAACAAGTTTAGTATGTGGCTCTGAAACCCGAAAGTTAAGGCCGACCGATTATAAAACGAAATAAGGTGTTCATCAAATAACATAAATGACGCTTACAAGTATTTACGCACCCAAGGAAAGAAAATATAATTATTCTACGCAATACGTTGTGAATTTTACTGGCAAATAAGGATTTTGAGGAATACGGAACGGATATTTAAACATATAGTCAAGTTAATTATAGATGTTCCTGAGAAATTAAATAATGATTATTGTGGCAGTAGAAAGGCTAGGTCACGCCGCTAGGTGGATTAATTGGGGTTTTTGTTAGGACATTTCACTAATTCACGCATTGATAATTTCTTGGAACACCATTTGTACTGAATTAATCTGCGTGTCGACATACTAAACCGACCAATGGTCTTGAAATTTGCACCTATTTTGACACTCAGTTCAGTTTTGATCAATTTTGTTGCAAAATAAGAAATTTAAATATATACACTCCGAAATAATTTTCATAATTTTTCGTTATGAATTAACCTTAAACCTCCACTGCCTCAGCAATGTATTTGAAAAACTGACCCAAAGAACTTTGTACAAGGCAATTACGTCGATCATCTTCAACATTCAACACGGCTTTATAAAACATCGCTCAACAACATCGTATCTAGTTATGTGCTATGTGACAGCGATATCACGTGAAATAGAATTTAAGTGGCAAATGAATTCGATTTATTATGATTTTGCCAAAACTTTTAATGCTGTACGAAGCACATCGGATCTCCATTATGGTTCCATCACTGGCTTTGCTTATACTTGTCCACCCTCAGAAACTTGGTTACAGTCCCTCAAGGCTGTATGTTTGGTCCTCTCAACTTTATAATCTACATTATTGACTTGTTGGATTTATTTTTATCATCGAAACGGTCTAAGATTTTTCATGTGATTTGAATTGCTGTTGAGGTTGAGTTTGAGGTTTGGAACAATTACAGTTACAATTGTATTACCATTGATTCGAAGCTGTATTTTAAAGAGCAGTTAAGCATAATTACTATTAAGGCTAACACAGTATTTGATTTTGTGCGGCGTCATGCTTCTCGTTTCACTGTCATTTATTTGCCAGAGGAAAATGCTACATTGCTCGATTCGCTTTTCACAGGGCTCGATGCATTTCACAGAACAAACTACAGTTTTGGTAATTGTTTTAGTTTGTGTTTACGATCCTTTAATGATGAGTAATGTGCTTGATTTTACCTTGTCGAGAAACGTGTACGGTGTCAGAATAAAAGGATTTAATTAGTTTTAAGGTCGAGGATGGTGACATAAATTATATTAAATAATATTGGACAAGCAATTGTACCAACCAAAACGATATATACTCAATGACGTCTTTAGTGCTACGTCAGAAAAAGCAATATGAAACAAAATTAATACATATTGTAAACAGTGCAAGACAGTAAGCATTGAAAAAGAAAAAATGCTGTGCACTTATCTGAAAAGGTGATCTCTGAGAGAGCCAAAGCAAATCCTTTTATTCGCTTTGCATGCTGAAAAATGAGACCCAACGTATGAATATTGAAGAAGCCAACTCTTCAGAGGGCTAATTTTTTATGAGAAATTTTATTTTTTTATTATTATACTGTTTAAATTATAAAAATAATCCAAAATCCTGTTAGTGAAAAAGAAAAACCATGTTAGAAATAAACCCAAAACATATTTTAGACCTCCTATGTTCACCAATTAGGGCCATTGAGAGTTATTCTGTCACCTATCACCCACTGTACGCGCAGCAGCGGTCACGCTGGCGCTCAAAACGTAACACACGTCATATGGCGACATACCTTTCACCCAATCCTTCGTCGGCAGCCTTGTTGCCACCGACTACAACTTGGTGGCGGCGACAACAACAACGGCAACGGTCTGATTGCGCTGGGGACAGAGAGTTGGGTTGAAAAATGATGCAACTTGTCAGCTGAGCTATTTGGCCTCAACTTTTCCGAAGAGGATGATGGCGATGATGATGATGATGCTGATGATGATGATAGCGGTGCTGGTGATGGTTCCGGTGGACCTGAAGGTGGTAATATAAATGACGGGGCACTGCTGTTTTGTTCCTTGCTTTCTTTTTTTGTTTTGTTGCCGTAAACCGGCGGAACAAAGCCGACCGCAGAGAAATCACCGTATTCATGCGAGGATGTGAAAAGAAAGCACTGAAAAGACGTGACACCTTGACTTGAGAGCACCGCACCGGCTCGACGGGGTATAGGGGAGACGGATGGTGCCACGTACGGAGAAATGAATGTAAGAAAAATGGTAGGTAGGTAAAGTGGACAGATTTTTTGAACTTCCGGCAGAGAACAATAAATCTTCCGAGTAAGCAGATGGCTTCGAGTGAGAGCTTGAATAAGAACAGTTGATGAGATTGATTCTTTGGCGATGGTGTGATAATGTGGCGACAACAACAGCGAACAATATGCGAAGGCAGTGGAACGGGGAGCTGACAATATTACTCTCAGTGAAGTATTATCCTGTGATTACATTTATCAATTTAATAGTAATAAGCCAATTTCGGTGGAGTTATCAAACTCATCAATTTTGCCAAATGACAATTTTCGACACAACTGAAAATTTAACTTGAATCTAAATGCAAACTTTCAAGTTGCTTTCTAATTTGCATTGAAGGAAACGCACGGTACTTTATGAAAAAGCGACTACTCAAGCCAGTTAGAAGCTGTAAAACTACTTTCCACAGAAGAGTTGAGGTTAGTTAGTAGCCTAAATTGGGTACATTGTTATGATAGATTCTTCAAAGCGTATTTCGTTGCGTTATCTCGACGGCATGAAAATCACAAAAAAAAGTTTTGTTCCGCACTGTCGTTTTGCATGGAACTCCGCCAATGAATGCCAGCTTGCCGAAAATGTTACAATGTGCCCATAAAACAGAAAACGACTAACAAAGTACATAAAATCACTGCTCTGGCAACCGGAAAAATGAAAAATTCTGACCCGCAACTCACCCATGTGGACCTCGACCGGTCCCCTACACTTGTTTTACAACCCGGATTACATCCTTAAATTGTAAAAGCATTTCAGGCTCGACTGTCGGGTCGAGAAAGGTCACTAACTTTTTCCCGCCTGCGGCAGAGGTGCCACACTTATGGCGCCGCGAATGTCACAATGAACCACAGCTGCTACACATATGTAGGTATCCTAGCGGAGCGTGTTCGTTAATATTCTCATGAATTATTGTATACATTCACGCACACTCACACTGACTCGTCGCACGCGCTGCTGGTTGACGGAATGGAATCGAAACCCGAAAAAAGGAGTGGCTTTTGCTGTCACCGCTAATGTAATCCGCAAAAGTTGGCTTTTGAATGAGCTCTCTCAATGGGGATGATCGAATGAAAGCCAAACCAGTGCATCATTTACACACGCATCAAGGGAATTGGATCCGCTTTTGATCCGTCGTAACTGGGCTCCAGCGAAAACCGAAAAAGTACAACCAGTAACGAGACCGCGCTCAATGACAATGAAAATTTTAATTAACTCTCGTTTTTTGTAAACTGCGTCAAAACCCATTTTAAATATAACATCTAATGCCGGATTATGCAGTATAATGGCAATTTTATTCTATTCTCGTTACTGGTTTTTCCACCAGTCAGGCGAACAGTCTACTGGATTGTCTAAGGCACACTAAACTTACCCTTCAACCATTAATCCATATCTTCTCGCCGTCGAGGAGGCAAAACATCTTTCCGAAACCGCCACCGTGTGCTTGTCGACTAGTGAGTTAGCAAAGCAGTCTTCAAAATCCACTCACCGAGCAGCAACCGTTCGATCCTGGCCTCGTCGTCCTCGTCGTCGTCGTTTGATATTTGCTGTAGCTGACGTGTCGAAAGCTGACACAAAAATTATCGTTTTAAATAACAATTTATCGTGCTAATCCTGGTCGACTGGGCTGGATTTGCTTGAAAACTGAAACGCACGCTGCTGGTGCTGCTGCTGGTGCTCCTGCTGCTGATGACTGGTCCGTATTCCAGTAGAGCGATGAAGATTGAATAATCATCGCACTTTGATGGTGATCCCTTTGCGTAAACATCGTGCTAGACCTTTCGCAGGATGGCGCAGGCAGTAATGAAAAGAGTTGTCAGCAGCATGCTAGTCGTGTTAGCTCAGAAGATATCCTTGATATCTTTCGGTTTCTGCCCATACCGTATGAATATTCATGCAGTGAACACAGTAACAGGAAGTTGCCCTCGTGGTATGTACATTTATACTACATTTATTCACTTCCACGGGAGGACGTCACGCAAGGTCGGCGGAAGGAAAAGAAAGTTTGTCTTTACTTTACCGTACACAATCCAACTGCTATCAAAGTAACTGAATTTGTTACGACTAGATGGTGTAGATAATCCTTTGAAATGTGAAGAACAATTAGAGCTGAGTGTTTGCCTTAATTATAATGACTCTGGGAAAAGTTTTGCTCCCTTTCCCGCTCAAAAATGTCGCCCTTCCAGGACCGGTGCCTGTGATATGGTAATCGAAAGCTTAAAGCGATAAGATTAGACTTACTTTCGTTATGGTGGTGGATATCGAAAGACATATTTTGTGATTAACTTTACGTCAATGATGTTGTCTATGAGGCGAAGAAATGATTGGGTAAGTAAATAATCCTGAAGAGCTATTAAGAAACTGTGTAAACCAGTAAAGAGTAGATTTACTTTAACATTTTGTAGTTTTTTCTGTAACTTTCACAACTGATGGCAAACGAAATTAAAATTTCATTTAAAGAGCTAAGTTCGATAAAACCGCAAAATGTTGTAAAATTTTGAACCACATGTGTTTCTGCCATGTGACATCCTTCCCCGCTTTTGTTAGACATTACATGTGCGCATTGTTTGAGTAACTCACTAGTACATTCAATCCATTTCATTACATTTATTCCACTCAATGATGTAGTGCAATAGAATGGAATGGAAAAGTCGTGAAATAAAATCAAGCGAATCTATGAATATTTAATACCACAAATAAAATAACCATTTCGTCACATCCTCCGCACACTGCCTTATACTGGCGCAGATTTTTCGACAGAGATAGTTAGCCAGCTAGCTAGCTAGCGATGCTCTTGCATTGATAGTTTTCTGTCGTTTTTTTCGGGGAAACAAACCAGTCGAACAACAGTGGTCTATACTGCGAGCATAGATTTATTAAATTCACAATGCGAACAGAGGACGATGTGTCGATCGAGTCGCAGCAAAACAGTTTTTATATTTTTTTGTTTTACTTTTTTGATCATAGGAAAAGTTTTGAAAGGGAAAGACCATGTGGAAATTACTGTACAATAAACAAGATAAAACCGTTACAAATTGGTCGATTAAATAACGTGAGCACTTGTTTGCTACCAAAAAGTGTAGCAATCCTATGAAGTCGCTAATTTTTTTAGTAGCACTCACTCAGACTAAGTCGATTAAATAGTGCCAGAACTGTCAACGGTCAGTTTTGTCTTTGACTTTTTATGACAGTGAAACATAATTAGTCATTAGTCATTATTGGAAAACTAGAGTTCAATAAGTATAAAATACAGAGAAAAAAAATTCAGCTTACATTCCGGTAGCCCGAATCCAAATGTCTGAAACATTCGTTTAACTCCTGCCATCAAATTCATTACAGGCACTTTGTTCGCCGTTGAACGCCAATTTGTCTCAAATGGCTTCTCGCTTCTTCAATTTTGGTGTCGTCTTCAGGTTCCGCATAACGATAATCCGACCAAAACAGTACGGAACAATCTTGTTTGCTTCAGGCAACAGACGTTTTTCAAGACAGACGTTCGTGTTAATTTCCTGGTCGACGATCCCGTGTGAAGCTATGAAAATGTTACTTTTTAACTAACAGGTACAGATAGCCTGCCAAACCCTACATTTCTTACCGAACTTCAACAGTTTCATGTGCTTGAAAATGTTAGCCGCCTTTCCGAATCCGTTTGCCATATAAAACTCCTGACCAGAATGCGCTTTAAGATTTGCTTTGACGTAAGTTTCGTCTTATATCACGACGCAATCGAACTTCGTCAGCATCGTCGTGTATAACTCTCGAGATCGTGTTTTAGTCGTTTTGTTTTCGTCTGGATTTGGAATCATTACCTTCGTTGAAGATGACGCTCTAAGCTTGTTTGGAACATCTTGGACGGAAAGATTGAAGCATCGATGTAAGTGGTAAGATGGTAAGTACTGGCCGCTCTATCTGTCGTTTCTGTGGCTTCCCACCTCCGGTCCCCCGATCCAGTACTTTTTCGTTAGTTAATTTGGACATTTTCAAGATTTCGTCAACTCGACGTGCAAAAAGAGCTTGAGATAAAAATGAAAATGTAAAATGAAGAAGAAAGATAATTAATACCAACAAAACAAACAAAAAGTGTGTTCCAATACCTGACTTGCTTGTCGACAAAAAGGTACATAATGATTGAAAATCGTGCACTCAAAATAAATTTCACGTCGAAATCATAAGAAAAGTTATGTGAATATTTTCCATCCAGCTTTTCCTGTAATATTTACGTGATTTTCAGGTAGTTTGCACGCATACTAATGTGTTAACGTGAAAATCAGATAGATGTTATTATTTTTTCCAATAAGAATCAGCTGAAAGTCACGTAACTCCCTGTAGAGAAATTTACGTGATTTTTCACGTGGAAAGGACGTGTGGATTATTTTGAGTGTGCCTTTACTGGAGCGTCGTTTTATTACCACGTGTTCCGCTCGACACTGGAATACTCATATGATATAAAAAAATTTGTATCGAAATAAACGGAAAAGTTTGTAGAATCTTCCTTAACAGGGATTTTGTCAAAAATGTTAATCGTTCATGCTTAATTAATCAAATCTGCATCTTCTGTAGGCGAAAACTTATGAGCTATTTTCATTCGGAAATAGGTAAAATTCACACCGATTTTATATAAATTACAAGAAAAAATACCTTATTCTGGAAGTGTTCCAGGCGAATAACTATAGTATAGCTATTTTATGAACTACTTTCACATACAAAATATGTTCAAATAGAGTCGAAATTTACCATAATCATTTTACTCTCTTAACTTTAATTAGTAAAATCTCTCTCTCTCTCTATCTTTTTTTACTTACTTTCTTTCTATCGAGACAGAGAACGAGACAGTCTCTATCTCAATGTTTCTCGCTTTATCCCTCTTTCTATCCCTCTAGTTTAGCCTCCCAAGTAACATTTTGGGTTTTATTACACTCTTACACATTTAGGATCAAAATTAGTCATGAAGACCGCCATAAGAGTATAATAAAACTTATATTGTTGCTTGGACTATCTCCCATCTCTTTTTTATTTTCCTTTTTTTCATTCTCTCTCTCTCTCTATTTATCTTTCGCTCTTTTCCCCTCATTCTGACTATTTTCTCATGCAATCTTTCTACCTCTCTCACTCTCTCTATTTCTCTATCCCTTCCTCTTTTTTCTTTTTTCTTTCCGTCGTACTCTTTTTATCTATCTCATTCTCTCTCTACCACCGCCCACCCTACTTTCCCATCACCCACTCATTAGCTACATTCTACCTCCTGCTCTATAAAAATTCTTATACCCACCCCCATGGTCGAGCCATCTAGCACGTTTGGTCCCTCTGTTCCTGTTGCCGGTGGGGTTCTTTGAAAAGAACAGATTTCACCGCACAATCATTCGGCATCCTTGCGATGTGGCTAGCCCACCGTACTCTCCCAACTTGCGGCAGATGTATGATGGGAATCTGTCCAAGGAGTATCTGCAGCTCATCGTTCATACGTCTGTGCCACTCTCCGCTCTCCGTTTGAACTCCGCCAAAAATAGTCCGCAACACTTTTCGTTCAAATACGGCACGTACACGTATGTCACTCCAATTGCTCCAATTGAACACACTCCAATTGCTCCAACTTTTCAATCGTTGGGTAAAATTAATTGAAACTTTGCATGGAAAAAGCACAAAGTACAATCAAAAGTAAAATCTGCACAAGAACAGCGAAAATAAGAATCTATCACATCATACGTACGACCTTGATCGTCTTCCAAAACATCACGCAATCTTGCATCCTTCCCAACACTCTAAGGTTCGTTGCCAGCTCAATGGTTGGTACACCACTCTGAAAAAAATGGGTCTTGCCGACACGGATTATCTATCCTTTCTAGTCCTGCGACATATCTCCTGCAGTGCCAAAATACCAAATTTTCGGAGTTCCAGTTGTACTAGCAGCAACCTATCGAAATTCAGCGATCAGTTTTTCCAGTACTTATTTCGTCTCCTTTGTCCATGAAAAATGTTCCGAGTCGTATTTCTTTGATTGTTCGTAGTATTTTTAGATTTTGGTAGGTTATGCCTTACTAGGGCCACGCACTATGGGCCAGAAATTAAAATTTCGGGACAAATATATTTGCGGTTAAACGGCGTGTCCCAGCTCAGTGTAGTCTTCGGCAACTTTTTGAATGAAAAAATGTTGCATCTTTTGAAGGGGTCGTCCAATATTTACGTGTTACTTTAACAACAATTTAAGTAATAACTTTTCGAGTAATTTTTTTTTCACCTTTTTGGTTTCAAAATATTAAAGATAAACCAATTTCAAGTATTTTTTCAGAAGATATTAACCTTATACCTTTTACCCATTTTCAACAATAGACCTTTGTTTATAAACGACCCCTCAAATCACATTTCTCCTTGTAACATGTTTATTTCAACAGACAGCTCAATGTGATCTTCTAGACAACATTTTGCACATAAAAGAGGAATATTTTTGCTGAAGACTGTTTTGATTTTTCTGTATTAATAAATAAGATATAACTGTTTTTAAGGTAAAAACCGTTTGATGAAAAATGTGTATTTTTTCAAGGGTGGTGTCTTCGGAGAAGTAAAATAATAAAATATAGCGCATCTTTCTGCACTATTAGGGTGACCATAAATTCACCTATTAGGGTGATACAAACTTTTGTTTTCTTAAAAAATTGTTAAAAAAAAGTTTTTTTCTCCAAAAGTTGCAGAAAATACTAAAATAAGCAACTTTGCTGAATAAAGTAACTATCTATCTCTTACCGATTACGAAGCACTTAAAAATCAATTACACTCAATAACTTTGCACACGATTATTTTATTGCTTTCAAATGTTCTACAAAGTTATTTAGTATGTTGAAATACATATTTTCTGTGAAGACTGTTTGACGCTAGGACGCATATTTATTAAGTTATAAAATATATGAAAAAAATCCGCACTATTCCCAGGTATTCCCAGCCATGGTATTCCCAGGTATTCTCTGAAATACATATTTGGGCAGATAGCTAAAATAATTTCCTACAAATTGGTATGCAAACTAATTGCAGATACTTGCAGATGGCTAAGATATTCGGATTTTTCATCAGACGGTTTTTAACCTAAAATCAGTTATATCTTATTAAATAATGCATATAAAGCAAAACAGTCTTCAGCAAAAATATTCCTCTTTTATGTGAAAAACATTTTCTAGAACATCACATTGAGCTGTCTGTTGAAATAAACAAGTTACAAGAAGAAATGTGATTTGAGGGGTCGTTTATAAACAAAGGTCTATTGCTGAAAATGGGTAAAAGGTAGAAGTTTCATATCTTCACAAAAATTACTTGAAATTGGTTTATCTTTAATATTTTGAAACCAAAAAGGTGAAAAAAAGTTTACTCAAAAAGTTATTACTTAAATTGTTGTTAAAGTAACGCTCAAATATTGGACGACCTCTTTAATATATGCATCAATTTTTTATTCAAAAAGTTGCCGAAGACCACATTGAGCTGAGACATGCTGTTTAACCGCAAATATTTTTGTCCCGAAATTTGATTTTCTGGCCCATAGTGCCACGCTACCGAAATTCCTAATGGGGCTGCCCTCCTAACTGTAATGCCCACGGTGTTCAAAATACCGTTATTAAAAAATAAAATAGGCCATTTAAACGGAAAATGCCAGTTGGTTTGTATTGCCATCCTACACCTTTGAGCCAATTTTTAAAAAAATCGATCGACGAATTTTTGAGTTACGCCCTTTTGAAGTTTTAAAGGGCAGATTGCTCATATAAAGTAGATAAAAATCTTCAATGACACTTCCAAAATGAACGTAAATCACAGCCGGTATTGATTTTTTATGCAACATATGCTCATTGCCGACCATTTTAAAGGTTTAACACTGTATTGGGATTAACCGGAAATGTTCCGGATTAAGTTATTGCTGTGGAAAATAGCCAGTATCGAACATGAACAAATACTTATCATGCGACACCGCAAATTACACCAGAATTTAAAAACTAGATCACTGACAGTCAGATTAACTACCTAGAGCCACGTTGATTATACATGGACAAGTTCCGGGGACTTCTAGGAACACCCAGACCCGTGGCCAGTTTGGTCATAAACAAAAACTTATCCTGCGGTACTTTAAATCACGCTAGAATTCAATAACTAGATCAATGAAAGCCAAATTTGCTATCTAGGCTCAGCTTTGGTGATATCTGGACATGTTTGGGGGACTCCGGAAACCCCTAGGAAATGACCAATTTCGAACATGGACAAAAACTCATCCTACGACACCTAAAATCACACTAAAGCTTTTAAAATAGATTCAAGTAAGCCAAATTGAGTACCAAGAGCTAAAATGGCCAATTCCGAACATGTCTTTATTATCAAAAATGTACCACATTGTTTTATTGACTTCCCAGGGGTTCCCGGAGTTCCCCAAATATGTCCAGATATGACCAAATCTGATCCTAGATAGCAGATTTGGCTTCCATTGATCTAGTTATTGAATTCTGTGATTTAAGGTATCGCACGATAAGTTTTTGTTCATGAACGAAATTGGCCATTCGTCTGGGTGTTCCCGGAAGTCCCCGGAACTTGTCCAGATATAACCAAGGTGGTGCTAGGTAGTTGATCTGACTATCAGTGATCTAGTTTTCAAATTCTGGCGTAATTTAAGATGTCGCATGATAAGTATTTGTTCATGTTCGATACTGGCTATTTTCCACAGCAATAGCTTAATCCGGAACATTTCCGGTTAGTCCCAATACAGCGTAAAGCTCCTAAAATGGTCGGCAATGGTCATATGTTGCATAAAAATCAATATCGGCTGTGATTTACGTTCATTTTGGAAGTGTCATTGAAGATTTTTATATACTTTATATGAGCAATCTGCCCTATAAACTTCAAAAGGGCGTAACTTAAAAATGCGTCGATCGATTTTTTTAAAAATTGGCTCAGAGGTGTAGGATGGCAATACAAACCAACTGGCATTTTCCGTTTAAATGGCCTATTTTATTTTTTAATAACGGTATTTGAACACCGTGATGCCGAGACAACACATTTATCAATTTAGCAGCTCGCTTCGGATCAGACGCTGTCGTGAGCCGCTCCTAAGCTGGAGTACAACCGCGCACTTGAATGAGAAATCGTCAAGCCAACAAGAGCCATCCCTGACATTGAAACCGACGCTCAATGCTGACAAGCTTATGCCTCGTTGCTGAACTCGGCGTTCACATGAGTGTCTCCTTTCCTGTAGTTATACGAACTTAGCTTCCACCGGGGTTCGTTACCCGATCTTCGCTAAAGTTACTCGTATTCCGGCTACGGTACCACGAAAAGGTAAGAATAGGAGCTGAATAAGAAGCTAAGAATAACTATGGGGTCTATTTTATACCTGCAGGTGCGCGAGGCACCGATGTTACGAATTATCCTGTCATTCACCGTTATTTCTAAATTAATGTAAAAATAAAAGCATAGCACGGTGTTCAAAATACCGTTGTCAAAAAATAAAATAGGCCATTTAAACGGCAAATTCCAGTTTTTTTGTATTGCCTTCCTACACCTCTGAGCCAATTTTTAAAAAACTTGATCGATGATTTTTTGAGTTACGCCCTTTTGAAGTTTTAAAGGGCAGATTGCTCATATTAAGTACATAAAAATCTTCAACGACACTTTCAAAATGAACGTAAATTACAGCCGGTATTGATTTTTTATGCAACATATGCCCATTGGCGACCATTTTAAGAGTTTTACGTGGTATTGGGACTAACCGGAAATGTTCCGGATTAAGTTATCGCTGTGGGAAATGAACAGTATCGAACATGAACAATGACTTATCATGCGACACCTCAAATTACGTCAGAATTTAAAAACTAAATCAATTTAAAAACTAAGTCATATCAACTACCTAGTGCCGCGTTGGTTATATCTGAACAAGTTCCTGGGACTTCCGGCAACACCCAGACAAGTGGCCAGTTGCGTCTATGAACAAAAACTTATCATGCGACACCTTAAATCACACTAGAATTTAATAACTAGATCAATGGAAGCCAAAGCTGCTATCTAGGGCTAGGTTTGGTCATATCTGGACATGTTTGGGGGACTCCAGGAACCCTTAGGAAAGCCAACAACACAATGTGGTACTTTTTGATAATAAAGACATGTTCGGAATTGGCCATTGTACTCAATTTGGCTTACAAGATACTCAATTTGGCTTACATGAGTCTATTTTAAAAGTTTTAGTGTGATTTAAGGTGTCGTATGATGAATTTTTGTTCACGTTCGAAACTGGTCATTTCCTTGGGGTTTCCGGAGTCCTCGAAACATGTCCAGATATGACCAAACCTGACCCTAGATAGCAGCTTCGGCCTCCATTGATCTAGTTATTAAATTCTAGTATGATTTAAGGTGTCGCATGATAAGTTTTTATTCATAGACGAAACTGGCCACTTGTCTGGGTGTTGCCGAAAGTTCCAGGAACTTGTTCAGATATAACAAACGCGGCACTAGGTAGTTGATATGACTTAGTTTTTAAATTCTGGCGTAATTTGAGGTGTCGCTTGATAAGTCATTATTCATGTCATATAAAATTACGTGTTATTTCACTTAAAGGCTTGTTTATTGCGTTTGGTTTGATGTAAAAATACATCTTCAAAAACGGTTTAGGCTGTTTACATTTTATTTAATGGAAAAAAATAACAAAATGAACTTTGTGGGAAACCTCTACCAGTTAAGATATGTTTTGCTTTATTTTATCATCAAGCGGAATAGGTTAGTATATGTACAT
The DNA here is from genome assembly GCF_943734655.1 of Sabethes cyaneus. Taxonomy (NCBI): domain Eukaryota; kingdom Metazoa; phylum Arthropoda; class Insecta; order Diptera; family Culicidae; genus Sabethes; species Sabethes cyaneus. The sequence goes on from NC_071354.1 coordinate 81,744,355, forward strand.
GTTGATGAGTTTCAAGGTGCTCAATAACATCTTGCATATGTTGAAATTTTGAAATATGTTTTTTCTTTGGTAGAAGAAAAGTGTTTCATTTTATAAACCTTCATAGAAAAGACCATCATTCTTCTATTTTGCCGAGAAGGAAAATTCAGTATTCAGTATATTCAGTAAATAACGCTCTTGATTAAAACATTGTGATTAAATTGTATGGATCAAAAACCAAATTAGTCTCAACGTGCAGCAACCTGTCCTATTTCGTCACAGTTCTGCAAATTTTATATAGGAGAAAGGTAGTTCTGGAGTAAAATTAAAATCTTAGGAAACTAGTAATAGGTGAGGTTGACTGTATATAGCTTTATACTTGGGACAGTACAAGTTCTGTTAAAAAGTTAATCAGTTTCAAATTACTATTTAGGTTAAGGTTTTTCCCCTTATTCAACATAACGAAGTATTCGCATTTTTTAGTGCCACGACGTGACGACGTAAATCATGCAGACTATCCTATCATCAACGAGTGCAAAAAAACGATAAAGTAAACAATCATAAGACATGTGAAAATTTTGATTAATACATGAACATATAAATCTGTTAGTATGTTTTATTACCTGCCAGACAAGAATCATTCAACAATTCACATCAGCTTATGAATGAACATAAAACTTTCTGAAGCTTGACGCAACGTATGTAATGTCTGGTTTTTTATGCCGTGACAATGACTAATGTCTGGTCTGATTTCGGTTTTTGTCAACCTTCGATATTTTTATTCTATTGTAGATAATTTGATGGACGCCCGAAATGATTATGATAATACTTGCGTAATAAAGAAATTGAAGATTGCCAGAGCGGCAAGAGGTTTATGCACCCGCCTTCTTTCATATTTTTTCTCAACTAATTTACAAACTTTAGGACACAATCCGTTTAAATGCTATTATTTTAAATTCGTATTTCCAACCTACCAGCTATTCATTTGACTCCTGTGATTAGGAAATAATGGATGTTCATATGATTGGACAATAAACATCTACATAATACTTTATACTCTATTTTAGTGCACCTCAAACAGCCCTTTTATTATACTGCTAGGTGAAATAGGTCAAATTAATGACCAAATGATACGGGCAGGTGCTGCAGAGGTGGGTCACATTGCGCCGCTCGGTTGTGGTTTTCGTTCTGTGGCCACTAAACTGCTGCAGGTCGCTGTTGTCCACAAACAAAAAAAAAGAACAACACTCTCACGAATTTTCCAGTGCCAAGAACGAATGTGATAAATGGTCTGGCTGAATATTTTATTACACTGCGCGTTTTTATGCTTTTCTGCTTTGTTTTCCATTTCATTTTTTCACGCTTGCAATATTAGTTTCGGAATTTCATTCCACGATACATTATCCAATTGGATTACACTGTATCGTTTGCTTTCGGATACAACGCAGCATTTAGCCTACCATTACAGAAGTTGTGTTTTTTAAACTCCAATAAACTTTCTCCAGCAGAGACGAAGCAAGTGAACTAGTTTTACCAAAAATTTGCTGTGAGTTTGAGAACTACTGAACTAAATTAGTAAGCATTTAAAAAGTTGTGTGAATTTTATTTGACAATGCGGTCATGTGAAAGCTCGATTCGAATAATATCAAAATTAATAGTAGGCTCAAAAGTGATTTCATTTATTTTCCTAAATTATACTATTTATAATATATAATTTTTCTATTACGGCTGTTAGTAAGTATACGAAATAATTGCGAAGTTAATGCAAGGTTCCAATACCGAAACAGAAATCACAAGCCAAAGTATTTGAATCAATCGATTTCTCCGGCACCCGGTGGGGTCAAATCGAATAGACCTATTCCTGGCAGCACCGTTGGAAGCATTGGAGATTAATCTAGATCCACGTCCTACCACACCGGGACTGACCGAAGTCAGGGAAAAGGATATTCGTTTGCTTTTCCCCAGGACAAAACAGTATGTAGCAGCCTAGCAGCTATACAAAAAGTGAACTAATTTAAGCACAAAAGGCAAAGAAGAAAAACGACCAAATTGGATTTTGCTCCGAAATACATGAACGGTGTGTACAGGAAACAGCTCCGAACTAATCAATCTTGCTGATGAATGTACGCCTGTAGTCTTGCAAGTCTCTGATTTGATTAAAAGCTTGGATTAGAGCGGACAGACTTGTTTAAGCTCCCTGGAATATTTTACATAAATAACCCATTCAATTTGCAGAGTAAAAGTATTATCCACCAGCAACAGTTTGCTCGTGCCAATGCTCGACGGTTTCGGGTGGCATTAGACGATCTTCCTTTTTCACGCCGACGAACTCAATTTGGCCACTGCTTGCGGCGTCATTATAGCCGTCGTCAAACGATGATGCATACCTTCTGCCGCAGCGATGGCCACAGGTGCTGCCATTTCAGACGATTCAGTCACACGAAGTTTCCTGCCTTTGCCGTACAAACGATTATCCCTGGAAGCGAGCTTTCGCTGTACGGTGCGACCCAAATGATGCTCAATACGCCCGTTTGTCACCGTCGATGACGGTAAGTGCTTCGGTGCGCGTGTATGTGTGAACATATCCGCAGTGCGTGAATATTATAAGTTGAGTACCAGTTATGGCTGCCGAAGTATCTAACAACCGACGGAAGTAGACTGACGCAGTAAAGTTTATTTCAGAATTTTTTACGCTCCATTCTATTCGAAGCTACACAGTTTTTTCTAAAGTTTTTCATTATATTTTTCAACTTTTAGTGTTGCATATGCAGATAAAAAACTATTATAAAATATTAATAAATATCTATATGGTTCAACAGTTGCTTTCAAGAAACTTGTCGATTTTTTTGAGAGAGACCCAAAAAATTACTTATAAAATTGAGAACATAATAGATTTGCCAACTTTTTTTTACCGTGTAGCTTCTAATGGCTGCATATTTTATGGCTGCAAACCTAATAATACCAGGCCAGCTTTGGCTCACATACGAAAAAAAGGTCATACCGGTGCGGTTTCTGCATTAACGAAGCCTTGGCAAATAAAGCAAGACAGCAACTTTAGGCTGGAGGTGATAAATCGTATCAGCAGCAGCGCGCAGTTCGACCGCTAGGCCCCGAGGGGAGGAGAATCCCACAGCAAACATTTGACCTGTCCGCAAACAAACAGTTCCGCTTCAGTGGGCCATTCGAATGAAATAACAGCTGTTGTTTGAACTACTCGTAAATGACAGCTGAACTTCCTTGCGGTCGGACCCTATTTTGACCGACCGCAATCCATAGATAATATCGCACCGTAAAATGTTCATAATAGAGATAATAAAACTGCCATTATTGTTTAAACTCGTCAAAATGTATACGAAGCTTATAAATTCAAGTTTCATTTTATTGCTGATCCTTTCCGCGTCCATCCGTTTCGGTTGCGAATCAGCACTCCATTAAATGTAGCGTCGATAAATTTTCATTCCAACTTCCATCATCGAAAATACGAAATAAAGCAGCGCTGGTTTACGGAATGTTTTCGCAATTTTATGAACATATCGCAGCCGTCCTCCCCCTATGGGAATGAGCAAATTGAATCCGACAAAAGATTTTTCGTTATCTGCGTCTTTGTTGATTTTCCGCCCGCGGTAAAGTGGAGCAGCACAAATTGAAACGTAATGAGCCCATGAAAATTCAAATGTACCTAGTTAGCTTTATAAACAATTTATGTCGTATTTGCTCAATTGGGACAGAATAGAATAAAACTTGTGAGCTGTATTTGAAATGCATATGCAATAAAATAAAAACGATTGAAAACTGGGGCGCAGTCGATCAAAAACATTATGCGGGAAAAAAATCATGCGCCTCCATCGCACGTTAAAATATGGGTACGCGTGGTGCATAAGTGAGCAAAATATACTCAATTGCACACAAAAAACATGACAATACTTGGCTATCACCCAATTATCTAGAAAAAACCCAATTATATAGAATGAACGACTTAACAAACAATATTAATACACGATTTAAAAGTTATTTATAAGCAGTAATTGTGGACATGGTTTCTGTTACGAAAAGTAAAATAACACAAAGCTGAAAGTACAAAATTGATGTAATATCCGTTGAAATCAACTTTCTCGTTAAAAAATTTATCAAAGTGTTTGATAAAAATAATGATAGAACTTCGTACTACAAACGTCTTACCCTAGATATAAAACTGTATGTAAGTATAAAACCTGTATCAATTTTAAAGCAGAAATTACATATTATGTAAAACCCGCACTATAAGATCTGTAAAAAATGTTCTACGCTCTGTTAACCAGTCAAACTGGGCCATAACCATAAATACTGTAAAATTTGCTGGATTTATACCTCGTAGTCTGCAAACTGTACTTTTTACTATCGTACAGGTCGAGCTAAATCCAATCCAGTAAGAATTGTCTATATCATATGTGTATGCCAGTGAATCGTTTACTTGGATCATCTTCTTTAGCAATTTGACAGTGAAGATGGTTCCAAAAACATTTAAGCCAAAGTGTTAACGTTTAGCAGTTTACACCTCTCTTCATAAGGTGGCAGATTTATCGGATCAGACCTTCGGAGAGACCTTAACGCGTGCCTGATGAATCTTCGCTGCACGACTTCGATTTTACACATCCAGTTTTGCGTTTACGGGCTTCACACTACAGAGGCCTTGTCAAGAATGGACTGTACTAACGATAAGTAAAGGGATCACAAACATTACGGATCAAGAAAGTATTTAGTTATGGGTATCCCAAGTTGCGGTTAATTTTCGATAAAATGTTGGAAAAGTGGTTTTGCAACTTAAGCTCGGAGACCAGTTCTACTGCTAGGTCTTTGATATTCGTAACACGTAACAGAACAGATCCGTCAATCCTATACGCATAGTATAAGATCGGAGTTTTGCTTCTGCTAAATGAGATGACATTTGGGCACGCTTGTAGTGAAATTGCTCATGTGACACCAATCAGCAAATCGGTTTACCAAGTCTTACAGCTGTTTGCAGTTCTCCATCGATCTACACTTTGATCTTAGCCTTTAGGCCGAGAAGCGATCCCTCCAATGATCTAACATCAAGGAATATTTTTGGGTCATCCGCATTTAACAACTTGGATCTAAGTAGAATTACAAAGCATACGTCATTAAAGTATATGAAAAAAAGTAATGGTCCTAAATTACTTCCCTGTGGAACTCCCGACTTGTTGTTGACTTGAGAAATTACTTCATTCGGTCGAACTAAGTTTACCGGAGAGATTACGATTCGTTAAGTGTGTTGGATGACAGCAGACGAAGTTATTTGACGCTCCTAATCGGTACAACAGAATTACAATGGTAGCAGAATTTGGTAATCAAAGCGATCGAAGACAGCTTTAACATCGTTATAAACCGAATCAGCCTGAGCAGCAGCTTCCATAGACAAAACGAACTGAACAGTAATAATTTCATGCAATGTTGTTAGCGATAGCCAAAACATTGCCAACTACCATGGCATAACGTCCTTGTATTCGCCCCAAGTTCTGCGAATTTGCAATTAAAAACATTCTATTTATTATTGCAAAATTTTATATTACCGAAAATCAAATTTGGTTTCTCCCTGAAAGAAACCAACAACAGCATACTTATTTCAGTACATTTATCAGTACTATTCAAGTATGCACCTCGACTTCCACTGGACTTTACCTAGCTTTAAAACCAATATACGATTATCTCGACCACACTCTTCTAGCGCATAAGTAATTCTAGGATAGTGATTAGGAAAAGCATTTTGTAGTGCTGTTTGACCCAAAGTATACCTAACAGAGCCTGATATTAGAAACGACTGAATGGCTCAGATCAGCAAAATCTTGGTGTTCCTCAGGGAAGTAAACTTGAACCAACCCGTATTTTCCTTATATTTCAACGGTATATGCATCATATTGTCTCCCAGTGACTTGACATGCAGAACATTAGCGTTGCATTGTGGGTTCAGAGTTTAATCTACCGATTTTTTGTTCGATAGACTTGCAGTTAATCTACGAAGGATAGGGTATACAGGGCAATTGCGGGGCTAGTGCAGCGATCCTACGATTGACTATTTCTCTCCAGTCAAGATTTGAAAATACGTCGACTGAGCTGTTAGACCAGTGTCACACTTGGAGGCCAACTAAGCGGCAATCCGCAGTACCTGGGATCGTCAGATATGCGATGGAAATCTCTCCAAATGGTGCTTGTAGCTCGTGATGACAGCGTCACGGCTAAAAGTCTAAAACAACTACCGGTCTAATGAAGGTTTTATACAGTTTTAGCTTCGTACCTACTTAAATGTGGCCCTGGATCTTCTTACTTGTATTATTTTCCGCTGTCACCAGCAATTCCAAATACACAAACTCGTCTACCGCTTTTAGTTCGTCGCCGTCAACGCTTACCGTCCGTGACAATTGCGCATTTCTCTCCTTTGAGCCACTTCCTTTCATGTATTTGAACTTCGACCTATTTATTTTTAACCCAGTCCTCCTAGACTCCGCTTGTAATCTAACGTAGATTACCTCCGCCATCGTAAAGTTCCTGGCTATGATACCGTGTTGTCCGTGAAGCCAAGGAGTTGGCCTTGCGTTATGACACGACAGTTGATGCAGTCGAACCGATCAACCTTTTTGTAGATGGGACAAACAAATTCTACCATTCATTTTTGTGGTAGCTTTCTCTCCTCCCAAATCTTAGAAATAACCCAGTGTAGAACCATTGCCAGCATTTCGTGGCCAAAACCGTGCTGGTAGGCGGCCGTTATCGGTGGCTTTGTTGGTCTTCAGCAGCCCGATTACTAGTACCATCGTTTCAGTCCATCTTAGCTTAGCTTAGGTAGACTGTGCGTAGTTGCACTCCGTGATTGCTCCGTGCACAAAAAAAAAACAAATAAATGGTGCTTGGGAGTAGCATGATATTCTCATTGTGCTACTGCTACTGCTACTTTGAAAATTAACCAATAACGACGCAGGCCAAGACCAAGATGATCTACTAGATACATTGGAAAAGGAAGGAATACTAGTCCGATCCTTGTTGTTGCTAGAGACCTCTGCATATCCACGAGTATCACGGGATAAGATTTGTGTTAGTAAGGTAAGGTACAGATCAGCGTTCATCTTGGTAAATAAAATGATCCCACGAAACAACGCGCGCGTCATCGATTACATTTCATCTATTACAGAAACTTTCCGCGATCATCATTATAAGTTGTGTCGAAAGCGCGTGCGACGTATACGGCGCTGAAATCGATTCGATGAGTATTATGATTTGAGTTTGACCCACATTCCTGAGCTCAAAATCACTTGTTTTATATTCAATCCTATGACTTTGGTCAAAATTTCAGTCAAATCGGTCAACATTTGCAAATTTGAGACCATTTTTAAGAGTTGTATATTTGTTGCTTCTCATATATCATCCGCCTAATCTTACAACTGAGCATCTTGAACACGATGTAAGATTAGGCGGATAATATATGAGAAGCAACAAATATACAACTCTTAAAAATGGTCTCAAATTTGCAAATGTTGACCGATTTGACTGAAATTTTGACCAAAGTCTTAGGATTGAATATAAAACAAGTGATGTTGTGCTCAGGATTGTGGGTCATTTTTAAGGTCACTTTAAGGACCCCTAAAGTGAGAAAAATTTCATTTTTGTAGTTAAATTTCATATTTAATGGAAAAAATCTCGTCTAACTTTTATAGAACCATAGTGAATGTGTATACATTCTGAAAGCTTGTCCTCTAAGCTTTCCAAAAATGTATAAAACACTTAAAATTGTTTGGAAAAATATTGAGTTATTCATGATAGTATGTGTACACCTAGCCAAAAAACGTTTTTTTACTATAACTTGAAATTTTGGGGGTGGCAGGAAGATTTCAAATGTGTTTTTATGATGTACTAGGTGTGACTAACAACGTACACTAGGTCATTTGCGAAGTATTTTTTCCGTGTAACACCGTGTAACTGGCTCAAAACACCTAACAGCAAATACCAGGAACAGCAAAACCAATGAAGCATTCCTTGAAGCATATGGTCCCTCTCTATAGCGATAAATATTTCCTCTTACAAACGCAAATATGTAGAGATATAGCGCCGTCACGCTCCTGATTTCTCGTACCAGTCCATTGTAAAAAAAACTCTTTCCTAATTGGCCTTGTATCAGCTACTCGGAAGTGAGGGAGCTCCTTTCAAAGTCTCTCATTTCCAGTTCATACGCCACCCGATACGATCATTCCAATCAATGGGCGTCAACCACACAGTAACTACAACTTCTTGTGTCACTCCCTATGCTCTTGTTGTATTCGATACGAATGTTCTTCGAACAATACCTACTATTAGATTTTAATTCGGCCTAATGTGAACTGGAAGTTTTACGTCAAACCGGAAGTGGACACGAAATCAGACACGAAATTAGGATTGACAGTTTTTCTCTTATTCTCTCGCTCATTGTACTTCTTTTCAATTCCAGTTTTTACTCGTTTTGTACCATTTTTTCCTTTCCGTTTCTGTGTCGTTTTCATGATTTTGGCTGTCACTTCCCCTCATTTTTTCTTCGGTTCTTCCTCTTTTTCTCTCATTCTTTGTTTTTCTCTGTTTGTGTGTTCTGGTTTCTTGTTCCATTGTTCTTAGTTTTTGTCTCATTTATTATTTTTAGTCCTTTTTATTGTTGTTCCTTTTGTTTTAGCTCTTGTTTTTCACACCTTTCTTACTATTTTTATCCCCGTTTGCGTCTTCCCTCTTACTCTTCCCTTTTTCCTTTTCCTTTTTCCTTCTTTTTTTCATTTCCAATTTTCGTCTTTTTGTAACTTTTTTATATGCCTTTCTTTTCGTTTTTCGGTTTTTGTCTGTTCAGCTGTTCCTCTTTTTGATGCCTTATTTTTTCGTCTTTTCTGGTTATTCTTTTAAGCTTATTCTCTTTTGCAGGCTTCCAGTTTTTTCTTTTCCCGTTATACATTTTTCTTTGGTATGTTTTTCCTGTTTTTCCAGGTGTTTTGTCCTAACTTCACCTTTTATATTCCGTTTGAACTCTTTTTACCGTTTTCCTCGTTTGCTCTATCGACTTTCTTTTTTCTCTCTCTTGCTATTCTTAGTTTTCCTTCTTGTTTTTCTTATTTTCTGTTCCGTCTTTTTTTTGTATCGTTTTTACTTTTTTTATATTCCGTTTTCCATCTTTTCTGTCAAGTTTTTTTCTTCTTTTCTTTTCCTTTTTTATCTTTTTTCGGTCACGGTTTTAGTATTTATCCTTTTCTATCCCGTTTTTCGATTTCATTTGTTCCGTTCTATTTCTTTGTCTTCCGCTTTAATTTTTTTCTCTTTGTCCCTCCGGTGTTGGGCCACCGAAGGGGGGGGGGGCGAAAAAAAGCAAAGAGAATTTTTTAATCGAGCAAAAAAAATTGGATTTTAGGCATTTTTATTTTAAGTTCAAGAGTGAAAACCAAATCGATTCTTGCTTTTAATATATACGTTATTAGTTTTCCTGCAAAATTCTACGAAAAAAAGACAAAAACGAACAATAATTTTTTTGTCCGATTTTCGGAAATTCCGCTGTTTGAATTTCCATTTCTATTTCATGCTAGAAGCGTTAACTCAAGTCGTACAGTCACCCCAGTATTATGGGCCACCCAGTATTATGGGCCAGTTTATCCTTTACGTTAGTTTTATACACAGAAAACTAATATTTAACCATCGAGTATGAATTTAATAGACAGAAGCAACATTCCGCTGCATACTTGACAGCAATACACTTGGTTTAATGCGCTAATTTTCCTAGTTTTCCGATAGTTGTCAGTAGGCTCCAATCGACCGTCGATTTGTTGTTAGTTTTGCGGTTGTTATAAAAAGTCGGTTGTGAATTATAAGCTGAATAGCGGCGTAAATTTTTTTGCCTGGGCACAAAATGGATGGAAATCGAGGGAATAGGTTGTATTCATTGAATTACGGTGAAACCACCTAGAAAAATCCATTTTCCGCTTTAATATACGAAGTTAAACAATGACCCATAATACTGGGAGCAAAATTAACTTTTCCCAGTATTATGGGTCAAGCATATAGATCAACAGTACTCGCTGTTTTTGACTAAAATTGTAATTTTTTTTTCAGTAAAACGAAAAAACGTGCAAGGAAAATCAATATACAGAAATCGAAGCACTATGATCCTGATATATTGCATCACGCTCTTGATCTAGCAAGACAAACCGAAAAAGTTCAGGAAGCTGCAAGGGATCACAATCTATCGTACAGTACAGTTCCGCGTTATTTTTGGTAACCACCCAAAACTAGTAAGCCAGGACCAAATACTTTTCCTCTTCCTGAACTTTCTTACTTTACTTAGTTGGCTAGCCGTCCTAAGACAAAGCTTGATGAACAAAGTTTCTCCAGTGCATTCGGTTGTGAGCCAACGCTCTCCAATTCCTCGGACACTGTGTACTCTCCGCCAGATCTCGCTCCACCTAGTCTGACCATCTTGCTCGCTGCGCCCCTGATCATATTATTCCTACCGGATTTGAAGAAAATACCATCTTTACAGGATAGTTGTCCGGCATGCTTGCAGCTTGTCCTGCCTATCGTATCCGTAGCTTGAGTCGCTTTTTGTATACAGCCTGAATTCGTTAATTGGGCCACGATTGCACTCTAGCTGATTCGCTAATTGGGCCGACTGACAGTTGTTAGAAATTTCTAAACTCGAAAATTCCATCATACAATTTTGACATTCAAGTTGTCACATAGCCCAATTAGCGAACACCCAATTAACGAACCGCCCAATTAACGAACCACCAATTAACGAAACTTTGCTGTACTTGGTTTGCCATAGAGACCATCACGTTGATGAAGCCCTCTGTGTGATTCGAATGAGCTTGACAATCCATTCGAAATCCGAACACAGCATTGAGTACCATCCATCACAGATTGAATTAGTTTGATGAGCTTCCTGAAGAAGAAGAAGCTAAAATTGAATCTCTCACTCACTCAGACAGTTGATGAGTTCAAGTTCAGTACAAGATACAACAAGATCCCTAAATCGCGAGAACTATAGACACACACACACACACACACACACACACACACACACACACACACACACACACACACACACACACACACACACACACACACACACACACACACACACACACACACACACACACACACACACACACACACACACACACACACACACACACACACACACACACACACACACACACACACACACACACACACACACACACACACACACACACACACACACACACACACACACACACACACACACACACACACACACACACACACACACACACACACACACACACACACACACACACGAGCGCGCGCGTTTTTCTCGATAAAACCAATTTTGTTTCACTGACCCATAATACTGGGAACATTGACCCATAATTCTGACCAGGTTTAAAAGTGGCCCATAATACTGGGAATGGAATATGCTTACATTTTGTTGTTCTGCAGAAAAGTAAGTGATTTTGGAACAAGATTGCCTACAGGACATCAAATTATGATATATTTATAACCAATTAAGTTAAAAATAAACTGTAAATTATTTAAATCTGTGTTTCTACCAATAGTTTTGTAGCATCATCATGCTTAACTGGCCCATAATACTGGGATGACTGTATACTCATTTTTTAAGTTTTAAAAACTTTTAAAATGATTTGCAATGGCCTTACTTATCATTCATTTCTCTTCTTTTCTCTTGCTTTCTCCCTTTTATCTGTCCAGTCTTGATTTGCTTTTTCATCTGTTTTTCTCCTATTTTCTTCTTTTCTATATTTTTGCTTCTTTTTATGCCCCATTTTCCCTCTTATTCTGTTACGTTTTTTTCCTGCCGGTTTTTCTTCTTCTTCTTCTTCTCCTTCTTCTTCTTTTTCTTCTTCTTCTTTCTTGCATGTTTCCTCGTTTCCTCGTCAGTGTTTTTTGGACGTTTTTAACTAAAAATGGGTTAAGCACAGATGTGCCTGCATACTTTTCGTTTCAAATGTATTCAAATGTCAACACAGGTTGCAAGTTTGTTTTGAATTTTCATTTGTTTAAGAGTCGTGGTTATCATGGACGCAAAAAGGGAGCTTGTGATAAATCTGTTTTTGAAACTGTTTCGACTGTGTGATATTTCAAAGAAACTGAAGCCACTCGGAGTAAACAAAAGATTCATTTTTCGTACCATCAAGCGATACAGAGAAATAGGGCCTTGGAAAATACAACACAAACCTGGCATTGCACCGTCTCGCCAGGCGAAAGCTACACAGGCTTGATGTGAGGATAATGTTCCGGACTTTGTTTCTTTGAAATATTGGCCTGCCTGATCGCCTGATTTCAATATTCTTGACTTCTATGCACGGGGTTACATGCAAGGTAAGCTAGGGAGCATCAAAGGATTAACTGTGGATACTTTCAAGCAACGTTTGGAGAAGATTTGGTTTGAAATAGCTCTGGATGCAAGCTGTAACCCTGTTCATCAATGATTGCGACTGGTAATTAAAGCAAAGGGAGACAGATTTGAACGGAACTAATTTAAGGCAAATGTTATGGATAGGTATACTTTACACGGAATACACACAAAATTTAAATATATGCGACGCTCGCATTTTTTTCCATTTATTTTACTGACAGTTACTGCTACTCAACCACTCAAATTGGACTTAAAATTGAAAATGCATATAAATTGGGTTTATAGTCCATGATAACCTACACTTGAAATTGGATTTGAAATCGGACTTTCAATTGTACTGGAAGTTGGACCTAAAATCAAAGTTGAAATTGACCTTAAATTTAGACTCGTAATTGAACTTAAAGTAGCCATTTAAATTGGATATCAATTGGATTTAAATTGCACTTAAAATTGTATTTGGATTTGGACTAGAAACTAGACTTAAAGTTGAACTGAAAATCGATGTTAAAATTGAACATAAAATTAGAATTGAAATTGAACTTATATTAGGCGTTTTTAGGCTTAAAACTAAACATGAAACTACTGAAACTGGAACTATTTTTACATAATCAATTTACTTTTCGCAAAAATTATGACAAATTTTTTTTATAACAGCGGACTTCTGAACTAATGATATTATTTTATTATACATTAAATTTTACCGAGAGAGTGGAGCACATGCCTTAGTGTGTCCCAGTCTGAGCATGTCTGTGCTCAGCAAGTGCTACGTTCCAAATTTATCTCAATAGGCCGTATGAATAGAAGAGTTAGAGCAAATGCTCCCATATGATTTAAACGGGAAAAGCAAAGTAAACTGTTTTATTCATACGGCCTAATGTTTTGGTGTTTGCTGTATTAGTTGTTAAGGACCAATGGACTTTAGGACATTCTTGCCTGTTGGTAAAACAATAAAGTAATAATGAAGCAAAAATTGTACTGAAATGCATATTAATGCATAAATTAGTGAAAAAGCTGAAATGTTTGTTTTCTCATTGCATATTGTTCATAAAGCGAATCCATTAATTAGCAATTAGCTATTGATTTATGTGTTGACGTAGAACATATTACGAATAGTGAATGAATGAGTAATGTGACAGAATTGCTCTTGAGTAAAAACCACTATATTTTATTTAATAATGGGATTTTATAGATGGAACTTTAATTTTTAATGGCTCTAATTCAATAGCTAACTGATTTTACCATTTGATTTTGATGATAATTCCATTGTTATTGAGATTATCATGCTAAGGACGTTCCAATCTGATTGACTGCATGTCAATCAGAAAACTTGCTTGCTGAATATTCCATTATACCAATGAAAAGATCTGTTGTGCAACAGAAAAAAATAAAATCAAGCGAAAAATTGTCAAATAAAAATGGGTATCAAAGCAAATGGAGTAATCAAGCGAGACACGTTATCCTATTTAGTTCTGCAAAGCCATTAGACTAATCAATTTTAAATATTATGCTCTCTGAAGTTACGTCACTGAAGTGATTCAAGCGAAACTTGTTTGACATATGGACATATGATTATATTAACGTATTGAATGATAGATAGATATATACTAACATGTTTTATTCTTTTCTCTTTTCAGAGCTCACGGAGGTAAGAGATCAAAGGACGCGACCTTTCACAAAATTAATAAACCAGTACGTATTACATTAAACGCTATACATTAGAATTTTATTCCCATCATTACACTATTTTCAATCCTTCAAAATAAAAACTTTTTCATCACGAAAATGTTAAGAAATTCTTCTTTTGTGCACCAAATAATATTTGAACAAATACCACCCAAAAATTAAACATTTTTCTACTTTATCGCCACCGTAAACAGCAATCAGTACAACGAAGATTCGATGCCCAGTTCCGATTTAAATGCTTCCCGCCCAATTTGACACATAAAGTCCATTCCTTGCCATCATTCATCATTTGGCAATAACACGTCTATAAAATGCGCCATTTATTATCGGTTGTAAAAATACACGAAACGAAGAAGACTCTCCAAACGTTGCTGTTGTCGGTTGTTTGCCCGCAGCCGGAGCCGGAGAACATCCTTTTTTCTCGCCGCTCTTCGATCACATCAGAAGCGGAAAACATTCTACCGATTTCCATTGCCCAACGGTTTCTCGTTCCCATACTGCTGGAAATGTTTTAGGATGCTGGTGAGCTGAAACTTTAAACGTATGCAAACCACTACTGATTGAGATAAAGCATTCCTTTAAATTTAATAAAAAATATTGTGGATAGTCGAAAATTTGGTTCCGAATAGCCTTTACTGGCAGCTCTGTTATCAACAGGTAAATGGCCAACACAGTTTGAATAGCTTAGCAAATATTATTTTTAATCAGCCAAACAAATTCACCATCGAACTCGCTTTGGCCGGTTCAAAAGTAAACCTTCGCAGACCGTAAACTCCAACTGTTTACACTGGGCCATGGATGGAGAAAGTAAAGCTAACATCAACAACGAATAGAATATCCTCACAGCACGGCCGTCCGCACCGGTTCGAATATCAACCAAATATTTCGAAGCAAAGAGGCAAAATTGAAAGGTAAATACTTAAACAGAAGACTGTCTTTCGCCAATCACAGTCGGAAGTGTGCAGGTAACCCGTCCAGCTGGGCTCACGTACATATTCTTTCAATTACGATCCTCCTGAAATCGTTGAGCCACCTACTTAATATGCAGCTCCCCAACAAGGTAGAAACAAGAGCCATCGAGCGTCTGGTAGGAAAAAATAAAAGCTCCAAGTGAAGGAACAGAAGAAAAAAATCCCGCAGCTTGTCGCCATGCAATCTGTACTTGCTTGTGTACCCTGCATCTTCATATGCGAACGTGCTTCTTCGGAGATGAAAAATGCAAAGGATACGGTTTAATTCGAGATGACTGTTTCTGCTTGTCGGTACCATATCAGCTACTTAATCCGGTTGAAATATCAACGACAGACACCCGTCCGGGATATCAGAAATTATCTGGGTTAAACCTTCAGTCGAATCGTATTTAAATTTTCTTCTCTATTTTCTCAACCGTGTATGTGTGTGTGTGAGTGTGATTTGGTTGAAAAAATAGACGAAACTATTAATGCAAATGTAGTCACACATTCGAAATGAGATTTTTCATTTTGAAAGACAAATTTCCACAGCCATCCTTCCAGCATCCCATCTCTGGCAGCATGTAAATTGAAGCTGTCTGTTTGCCATTGCTGGTGGCTGGTCCTATCAAAGCCTACCGTTTTGCTTCATTCGTCTATCACACATTTTCTCGAGACTTACCATCAGATCCTGCTCCTGACGGCGGCGGCGTGCGCCTCGGGCCAGCTGCTCCTAATACCAGCCCAGCCCTGTAGAAGTGGTGTATTGGGAAAGCTTTGAAATTGGCAGCCTTTTTCTCTTCCGGATTGCTAAAGCATTCACGATAAGCTCCAATTTAGCCGCTTTGTCTTTTGGCACCCACTTATTCGGCGATTGTTAGGCGAGCGGGCGGGCGCCGATAATGCCGCCCACCAATTTTCCCAATGACAAGGATTATTTTTTGTTCGGTTTTGTGCCTACAAATGAATACATATCCGATTTCGTTCGGTTACACGGAAGGCTTGGCGAGGGTTTTGCATCCTGTGCGAAAAAGGTATCATTATCTTCCCTGGCAGAATGGTCTTACTTTCGGGATTGGAAATCTATCCCGCTTAGGTGAGGAATTGATTTTCCCGTTCCCGGTGATGTTCTGTCAGAACATGAATTTTAAAAATCAATAGGCAGCATTTGAAGAAAATGATAATTGGCTGTGTGGGGCGCTATATCTTTACATATTTGTTTTGGTAAGAGGATATGCTTATTAACTTTTTCAAAAAGAGTATTGTTAGTTTCATTATTCCGCATTCTTAGTTTTCGTGTAGTGAATCGAACATTTTAGTTTATCAATTTTGCAATTTTATTATTTATATCTTTCTATATATCTTGCTCGCTGTGTTCCAGACTATCTTGATCGAACCGGATTTGAAGTAAACACCCTCCTTACAGAGTAAATTACCCAGCATTTTTGAAGCATACTGCGCCCACTGAAAAAGGCGGTGTTTTCCAGGTATCATTTACTGTTACTCATTTTACTATAGCACCTCAAAGAACAGAATTGGAAAAAGTGGTGTTTGGGACAATTGCAGAGGTAATTATTATCTACAGTAACGTTGAAGGAAGTATAGTTTAATCTTTTGTATTTATGACGCTATAGGGCTACTACGCCGCCACGCGGTCATACCCGGAAATGCTCTATTGAGTAGCTAAGCTAGGAGGTGCGATGCTGTGTGGCCCGTAGTCGTGCTACTTCCGCTGTCAATATACCTCCGTATCATACAGCTGGTATCATTGTCCGCCATCCCCAGTGAGCTAAAGAAGACAAATTCGTCAACTATATCGAACTCATGGGTTTTGATCGTTATACTACTGCCTTTGGACCTATTTACCTTTAACCCAATATTCTCTACTTTACGCTTCAGTCCGGTGTACTGTTCAGCCAGCGCTATAGTATCCTGTTGACAACGTCGTTATTGGTAAGGCAAACAACTGACTAGATTTGTTGAAGATCGTGTCCCGTGTGTTGACTACCGATCGGTTTATAACACTCTGTAGCGCAATGTTTAACAACAAGCATGAGAGGTATGATGACCTTGATAAAGCCCCTGTGGGATTCGAGAAAACTCGCTAGGTCACTCGAAATCCGTAGACAGCACTTACCAAGAAAACCGTTCCATAATTTTCCATAGCGGTCGATGGTATCATATGCTGCTTTGTATTCAATAAAATAATGGGGAACTCTATATTCATCGCCTTTCTAGAGAATCTGTCGTAGCGTAATGATTTGGTCCGCTGATGGCTGCTCTTCAACGAAGCCGACCTAGTAACTTCCCACAAAGTTATTCGCAGAAAATTAGGAGACCACATTCTTCTTCTTCTTCAGCAGCATAGAGCCGGGGTGGCTGTCCATTCAACTCGGTCTTGGGCCACTCGTCGCCAATTTCCTAGTCGTCTCAGAAGTCGCAAATCGCTTTCGACCTTGTCGAGCCATCGTGCACGTTGGGCCCCCCTGTTCCTGGTGCCGGTGGGGTTGTTGAAGAGGACTATTTTCGTCGCACTGTCGTCCGGCATCCTTACGACGTGTCCGGCCCACCGTAGCCTGCTAACTTTCGCTAGATGTACGTTGGGAGTGCCTGTAGCTCGTGATTCATGCGCCTCCGCAACTCTCCGCTTTCAGTTTGTACTCCGCCAAATATCATCCGCAGCACTTTCCGCTCAAACACGGCAAGGGCGCGTATGTCCTCCGTAAGCAGCATCACGGCTTCAAGTCCATAAAGAACTACCGGTCTAATAATGGTTTTGTACATTGTTAGCTTCGTGCGGCGTATGCTTCCTGATCGTAGCGTTTTACGAAGGGCAAAGTAGGCCCGATTTCCCGCTTGGATGCGCCGCTGGATCTCCTTACTAGTGTTGTTGTCCGCGGTCACCAGCGATCCCAAATACACGAACTCCTCTACCACTTCTAGTTCGTCGCCGTCACGCGGTTACCGTGCGAGGCGCGCATTTGTTTCCTTTGAGCCTCTTCCTTTCCGACGCATTTATTTTTAGCCCAATTCTCCTAGACTCCGCTTTCAGTCTGGCGTAGATTGCCTCTGCCGTCGCAAAAATCCTGGCAATGATATCGAAGTCATCTGCAAAACCTAGAAGTTGGCTACCCTTGGTAAAAATCGTGCCTCTCGTTTCGATGCCCGCTCGTCGGATCACCCCCTCAAGAGCGATGTTGAACAGCATGCAGGATAGACCGTCACCTTGTCTCAACCCTCGTCGCGTCTCGAAGGGACTCGAGAGTGTCCCAGAGATGCGTACGAAACACATCACTCGATCCAATGTAGCTCTGATCAGTCGCGTCAGTTTGTCCGGAAAACCGTATTCGTGCATTATCTGCCATAGTTTGTCTCGATCGACTGTATCGTATGCTGCTTTGAAATCAATAAAGATGTGATGCGTGGGCACGTTGTACTCCCGACATTTCTGCAAGATCTGTCGGATAGTAAAAATTTGGTCCGTAGTTGCGCGAGCCCCCATGAAACCCGCCTGATAATTGCCTACGAAACCTTGTGCTATCGGTGACAGCCGGCGTAACAGGATCTGGGAGAGTACCTTGTAGGCAGCGTTTACCAGCGTAATACCACGATAGTTGCAGCAGTCTAGCCGATCACCCTTTTTGTAGATGGGACAAACCACTCCTTCCATCCATTCCTCCGGTAGCTTTTCCTCCTCCCAAATCCTCGAAATAACCCAGTGTAGAGCCTTTACTAGCGTTTCTCCGCCATGTTTATAAAGCTCTGCCGGTAGGCGGTCCTTCCCAGCGATTTTATTGGTCTTCAACAGCCTGATTTCTCGTTTGACTTCTTGGAGATCAGGTGCTAGGACATCACTATCTTCCATGGGCGCTCCTAGGTTAATTTCCGTTCCGCCTCCTTCTGCGAGGAGAACACCTTGTAGGAGTCATCAATAATGGGGATGGCATGATAATTCTCATAGTCCAGCTTCTCGCTTTTCTTGTAGATTTGGTAGATAACTCCACGCCTTCGGTAGCTGTTTTGTGTCCAAATTCTTACAATCGGCCAACTCTTTCGGGCCCATTGATTGATGGCCTTCTTAAGTTCACCTATCGTTGGGACCGTTTTCCCGCAGCCAGGATTCCCTGTCTGGGTGCCATCTAGGTGAACCATTCTCTCCCGGAAGATATGCGTTCACTGCATCTTCTCCTGTCTGTGTATTTGCACGTTCTGATACGATTTTGCCGCCCATGCAACCCTCTACGTATCTATTATTCTCTTATTCCCATGTGTCGTCATTCCAGCCGTTCCGCTGATTTCGTTCCACGTGCCCGAGGATTTCCGCTGTTACGCTATTGTTGGTTGTTGTCAGTTGTTGTTGGAGTCAGCAAAATGCACTGAACGGAGCAGAACATTTTAGCATGGCTCGTTGTGCGGTGCGGGCTTTCACAGGTTTGGCTGGAAGAAGCTGTTCCGTATGGGTTGTTCATTCACCATGTTTGCTGGTCAGCTGGTGTGTGCTGAAATCTGCAATCTTCCTCTTGGAGGACCTAGACATTGAAATCCCCGATGAAGATCTTAGTGTCGCACTTTGGGCATATTGGGTTATATTTGCCCTCCTACTGCGGGTAGGTTTCCGTCTTTTGTTCTCACCAGGACTTCCAAAATGCAACCAGCACATTCAAGGACTGATTGGAATTTAGCCAATCTTCCGTTTCCGCATCTCGCCCATCACGCGTTCAACCACCGTTTTGAGCAGCTCCTAACATTGGGAACTGGTCGTCAGAAATTCGTAAAGGTGGCTTTTCTGTCAGTATACGACCATGTTTCCATCGGGGTTGTTTACTAGATCTTCCATTGGTTACATTGGTAGGAATAAGAAATGCTAGATAAAAGATTAAGAACCATTGAAGGGCCAATTTTATGACTATAAGTACACGATGCCGTGATGCACAGGGTTGCCACATGCACAGATTATTCTGTGTTTAACAGATATTTGAAAGAAATCGCCTGTACAGAATCTGTATGCATAGAATACAAATTTTCGCCAACTTACACAGATTAAACAGATTTTTGAGCTTTCACATGAGAATGAAAGAGACGGAAATAGTCAGCAAAATGACTCACTATCTCTTTCACTCTCATTGTTCTGCATTGGATAGATTTTTGCTCAGATATTTTTCCTCGCCGTACAGATTGTCAGATTTTTCCAACAAAAAACACAGAATTATATGTGGCATTCCTGGTGATGCATCGCATTTTCCTACCGTTCACGAACCGGAAAACTTACTGCTGGAAGGTATTATGGACAAATGGATACTTGAATGAATGAACACGAGGCCAAATGGTCTAGTGATCAGATGGATATGACTGAACAAACCCAACATCGAAATAGTATTGAACTAACTTTTTTTATTACTCACTAGTTGCTAGTTACTTCTGTCACTAAAGAAGCAAAATGACTCTTCACCTTATATAATATAATTATATAACTTATAATTCTTCTTCTTCTTCTTCTAGCAGCTTAGAGCCGGTGTAACTCGGACTGCATCAAGAATTTCTCTGCAATGTAGTCGGTCCTGGGTTACACGTCGCCAATTCGTTGAGTGTCTCAACACACGCAAATTGGCTTCAATCTGTCATCTAGCACATAAGGCTTGTTTATTTATGGCCCCGATGGAGTTCTGGGAGAGAACCGATTTGGTGCACGGTCATCCGGCATTCTTGCGACATGATTGACCCATCGTAGCCTTCTGCATTTTACCAGGTGTATGACGGCAATCTCTTTAAGTAGTGCCAGATGCAGAATCGTGGTTCACATTTTTGCGCCACTTTTCGTTTTTGTACTTCACCAAAATAGTTTGCAACACCTTTCGCTTAACTATGGCAAGCGCACGAATATCTTCCGCAGTCTGGAGTTCGTAGAGTACTACTGATCTGATTAGCGTTTTGTACATCGTTGTACATATGTCGTGCGGCGGCGTGTGCTTTTTGGTCGAAGTGTCCTGCGAAGGGAAAAGTAGGTCCAATTTTCAGCTTGAATGCGTCGTTGAATAATCGCCCAATTAGCTTAGACGTACGATGATGGTCTAACAAGCCAGTCGTCGTATGTTCGAATCTCGGCTGAGCGGTGCTACTATAGAGTCAGTAGGATCGTTGTACTAGTCCCGTAATTGTCCTGTACTCTAATAACCGGCTTCGAAGTCTGTCGATAAAGAAGGGTCAAGTCTTAAAGACGTCTATAACCCAAAGCTTTTTTGCGTCGTTAAATCTAGTTATTCGTATTTTTGTCGGTGGTGGCTAGAATATTTGGGGATACAATCACTTTAAGTTCATCGCCGTCAGTAGTCACAGTCCATCGAAGGTGAACTTTGTTTTATGTCTCTTCCTAGTTCATATTTGGTTTCTGGCGCATTGATTTGTAGTCCAATCCTCGTAGCCTCTGTTTTCAGTCTGGCGTAGAATGCCGCCAACCCAAAGTTTCTAGTAATAATATCAAGATCGTATGTGAAGATTAGAAGTTGATTTCTTTTGCTGAAGATCGTTCTTCTTATTTCGATGTCTGGTCGCCGGATCACATCTTCAATAGCAATGTTAAATAATATACGGGATAGACCGTTCTCATGCCGCAACTATCTGCACAATTCGAAGGGACTATCGAGTACCCCCGAAACACGTATCTTTGATTCACGCTCATATCTATTCGGCCACGTATTCATTCTTCCGCGAGTCTATTCGTCGTGGTGCCGCTTAAGGCTGTTCCGGGATTGTTGACCATAGTGATCCAACCAATATCATCTTTCACTAGCTGCAATGTCAGGTCATTCGTAACGCAATGTCAAAGTTAGTTACCAGTGAGTTATTAAATTTTAAGGATGGTTGGAAAGGTGGTTTTTTGTTAGTAATAGTCAATGTTGGCTACCCATGCTTATACCGAAGTTTTGCTCATACAGGATACCCCCGAATAACACGGTTTCGAATAAGAACGTTTCCAATAAGGACAGTCTCGAGTGATTCCATTAACGCGGTCGAGCGTCCTTATTGGAGTCTATGTAGCATATGGACATTGACTTAATTGGTTCCAACATAGAATAACTCGTGATCCTGGCCGTATAGAAGGTTGGTGTCTTCGACAGAGTTGTTGAGTACATCAACGGGTTTTCATTGGATTATAGTATTGCGGAATTGTCTCACAACGTGGCGCTAGCGTACATGCAACACTCTTATACAGGCTATATCTTGCGCTGCTGACTACCTAGAAAGTTGCGGTCTTCGGGAAGGTTGCTCAAATGACTGCCACCCTCAAGATGGCATGAAAAATAGCGCAGAACTGACTCACTACGTGGCGCTAGTGTATATGTGCTATGCTTAGACAGGCTGTATATTGCGCTGCTAACTACCTAGAAGGTTGCGCTCTTCGGGAAGGTTACTCAAATGACTGACACTGTCAATGTGGTATAGAAAATAGCGCAGAACTGACTCACTACGTGGCGCTAGCGTACATGTAATATGCTTAGACAGGCTGTATCTTGCGTTGCTGACTATCTAGAAGGTTGCGGTCTTCGGGAAGGTTACTCAAATGACTGCGACTGCGAAGGTGGTATTCATTTGAGCAATCTTCCCGAAGACCACAACTTTCTAGATAGTCAGCAGCGCAAGATTACAGCTTATACAAAAATATTACATATACGCTAGCGCCACGTAGTGAGGCAATTCCGAAATACTACAATCCAACGAAAAGCCCTTGATCTGCTGAACAACTTTGCCGAAGACACCAATGTTCTATACAGTCAAGATCACGAGTTATTCCATGTTGAAACCAATTAAGTCAATTCCTATATGCTACGTATACTCCATTAACACGGTTTCCCTTAACGCGGTCCCTATTACCCGAGCAAAGTTTTAGAGCAAATTGAAAACAAAATTTGATATCTTGATGTAACGGATTTTGAATACTCGGTGTGATTTCATTTTGGTCGACTTAGCGGTTAAAATATCAAAATTGAATGCAAAAATTCCACGCCGTGAAATTAAATTGAATACTACTTTTGCTATCGGAAATATCAATCGGAATACTAATCTTGCTGTTACATAATATTAATAGGAAAGCAGAATTAGTTGTCATTTTACTATCACATCATCATCATTTTGCTATCATCACATAGTTTGAAACAACCATTTCACTGTAAAAAAATTTATGTGAAAATAGATTAATTTAAATAATGAAGGTTTATTTACATCATAAATAGAATCTGTCATCTGACAGTGTCAACACATTTTCTTTCAATAAAAATGAAAACAAAATGATAGCAGAGTCTGATACATCATAAGTGCCATTTTAAGCTGATAACAAGACATGTTTTCTAGTTGATATCAACAGCAAAATATGTAATAATTTTGATATACTTTTGTTGTCAATCCTTGCTCAGGTAGCGTCCTTATTGGGGGTATTACTGTACTTGGTTACAACAGCGTGGCACGGAAAAGCTCTCGTCTCATTTGCAACGATCCAAATCCAATTAGCTGCCCACGAAGCCTCCCTGGCCTAACAAGCCAATCGTTGTATATTCGAATCTCGACGGGGAGAGGCTATTAGTCAGTAGGGTTGTAGCACAAGCCCCGCAATTATCTTACACACCTAAAAAATTCGGAAATATTTACCGAACTTTTAACAACTGAACGTTTGGTAAAAATTTCGGTGGTTTGCAAATCGACATTTACGGATCTTTAGTAACATTTGGTATCATAAAAAATTTTACCGAACGTTCGGTTGTTGAAATTCCGGTAAATTTACCGACTTCGGTACTTTTTTTAAGTGTGTGTACAGCTGACTGCGAAGTCTGTCGTATGAAAAACAGAAGGTCAAGCACATAGGCTTTGGCTTGCTTTTGAGCTGTACAGGACTTTCGTAGCTGGTGTCATGGAATACTTATAAGGTAACAGACTGTGTATGTCGTTAAGGGAATTAGGGTTACAAACTACAGAGCAATACCCATGAACTAAACAAACGAGTGAATAGTGGAGAGATTTTAGGCAGTAAATGTCCGTAAAATCACTAGATACCCTCATTATGAATCCTAAGCAACGAAATGTTTCGGTTACTACAGAGTAAGTGTGCTGTTTGAAAGCTAATTGTTCGTCGAGGTGTATACCGAGGTCCTTGACAAATGTTTCTCTATTGATTGCGTTACCTGCTAGATGACAGTCAAATTCATTTGGCAATTTCCTTCACCTAAAAGTGACGACAGAGCACTTATTGGAGTTTAAGTTTATACGGTTAGTTATGCATCACTCAGCAAAGACGGTTAGTTGACGTTGAACTAAGCGAGGATCCTCGGTAGTTTGAATTATTGAGATTATTTTGAGGAGAAGTTCACATCGTTGCAATAAAGTATGAATATCAACGGTCCGAGCTGGCTGCCCTGCAGAATTCCGATAGAGGCAGAGAACTCTTCATATATACAATCGCCTGTCTTGACTGACAAACGATGAACACTAAGGTACGATTGGAACCGACGTAAGCCGTTTGATCTAAAACGCAGTCTATCTAGCTTTGCTGGTGCGATGGCATAATTTATTTTGTCGATCACTATTTCACTAAGTATTCTCAAGCCCCAATGTCCTTCATACAGCAAGTTATAAGTACAAGATTGAAGAATGGTACTGGCTCGTGGAGCGTAATGAAGCCTCTTGTCCAAGGGCAAATTAAACCAGTCTACGTACTTCATGGCTTTAATGAGTAATATTAACTCAAAAGTAGCAATAAGCATAGAAGGAAAATGGGCGAAAACATTTACACTGTAAACTACGCTTTGGGTTATAATCTTAAAGACTTGTCCCTTGTTTATCGACAGAGTTTGCAGCTGGTTATTAGAGTACAAGAGAACTACGGGGCTAGTGTAACGATCCTACTGACTGTAGCAGCACCGCCTAAGGCGAGATTCGAGCATACAACCACTGGCTTGTTGGACCAGCATCGTACCTCGAAGCTAACTGGGTAGGTTACTCCGACTCTCAAGCACGGATAATAATGAACGTAGTGCAGAATATAGAAAAAATACTTGGACGGCAGCATCATAACAGACTAAAATACTGGTCGTAGGGATAATGTCTTCACAGTAAAAATTGAATTTATGACTTTCTGGCGTAAATGATCATATTAATAGACAAAATAGTCCATTTTATATCAAAATTATTTAAAGTTATTCTTTTAATACTCTGATATTCATCTTATTTACATGTGTTGCATTTTTAGAACCAGCTTTCGTACTACAGTATCACTCTCGAAACACACGACTGGAACAGTTTGTGTGATATGTTCACTACATTCCTGTTGAATCGTCTACCGCAACGATGATGTAATAGTAGCACAATCCAACAGAAATCTCATGATCGTTTCGAATTGTATATGGAAATTATTCGTGCAATATCATTTCGGTATATGTACCTTGGTAAGAGGATGACAGCCGAGTAAATATCAGTCAGTAAGGTTCATTTTATTACGCGTTCTAGAATGAATCAACAGGAATTAAAGTTGGAGTTTGGATTCCACAAAAATAATACTAGTAATAAATGATCAATCAAAACATTTACGTGATTATTACGTACACGCGAAGATTACAGATACCAATAGTTATTGTTGAAATTTTATTCTCCATAACAAATGATTGCAGTAATAACAGTTGAATCACCACCATAAGTCAAACAAAAACATATCACAAGGGTTCATAGGGTAAGCTAACAAATACAGTTCCTTGACCGAAAATTTCAACTGATGGCACATCACACTACAAAAGACATTTGAAACAGACTGACTAACTTCTACAAGCGGCAAAACCCTAAATATAATCATCACACAAGACATTGTTTGAACCACACTACTCGTGTGCTCGTTTGCTCACCCAGCAAAAACAATGAATTTTGCATCAGTCCTTTTCGGATGCGTCGCTCGGCGAACGCTCAAGTCAAGTCTTGTAGTCGTAGCGTACCGGAGCGGCAGCGATAAAGATTTATTGCTAACACTTTTCCGATACAGATACGATGCGTATTTTTTATGCTATTCGTCTACCTCACGGACGGACGGGGTTTCCCCGTGTCAGGAATGTCTCGGAATGTTGGGCGGCAATGTTGTAAGAGACTTTAGGTTTCGCCGTTTTTTTTTTTTTGCTCTGTTCAATGAATAAGAAAATAGCACTGAATGGCAGCATGATGTCCGGAATGAATTGGGCATCAGAATCTGAAGGATAGAGGGTTTGTATTTTTACTTCTGCTGACGTCTTGCTACTGTCATCAGCGGCGCCGCCCGGACAACGGTAGGGTTAGACACAGGAAGACACCTCCAATCGGCGGATATATTATTGAGCTTGCATTGAGGGCTCGTGTGCGGGAGAAACTATGGTGCAATGAAAACTGATGGGAAAACGTATTTATTCATGGATAGAAAAAGGATACGTGCCAATGCTTTTTCCGAAGCAGCCTCGCAGTAGCGCAGGCAAACTTTGCCGGAATATTGTAAGTAAATTTGCATCAATAGATTTTCCTCTGGTAGGACGGAAATGTAAGTATTCCGGAGTGTTACTCTGGCATGCACGGCACATCGTTTGTACTGAATGCAACGTGTTGAAGAACAGTTTGCAGTGTGTATCTCCAAACAACGAACTCCTTCGAGCTTTGATATGTGATTTGAATGTAAGAAATGCAAAAAGACAAATAATGCAAAATTCAGAAAAACCTGTGGAATATCAAATGATATTCAATTTATTATAGATTTTCTTCAACTGCATTCCCATTCGAATCAATTTATCAGGAATCTTTATCCCATAGAATCGAGTGGGAAGTAAGAATCAACAGATAAATTTGAATCATTCAGCAAAGTTGGTATCTTTTTCAAGTAGACCTCCATGATAAGAAACATTAAATCCAAATCTTACAAAGTCTTGAGATTTCATTGGTTACTGTTACCTGTTTTGTCAATATCCAGTCATCTGTTTTCGTAACTGTTGAATTACTTCTGATTGTTTCTACAGTTTAAATCATGAAATTTGCATTATATTGAATTTGTAAAAACTAACGCAATGTTTCGTGGATGCAAGATCATGCTCAAGGCACTTGGCTTGAGCTTTCAAAAATTGATTACCAACCACTTCTTCCTCACTTATTTAGTCAACCGACTGTGCTTGGCGCCACTTACACTGCGCTTGCTAAAATCTTCAGTTTATGACCCTGCCTTTGATGATTGATGTGTCTTTGCGATATCGCTTTTTATGCGAAGTTTCCTCTTTTCGGTAGTCGCGTTCTACCACCATGGGGCTAAAGAACGTGAAAGGACGACCATCGATATTTTTCTCCCCTTCTCATTTCACATTAATGTTTCTTTTTTTCTTGCAGCTCGAGTCCTGCTAGACAAAATTCAATGAAAAATGGGTCACCGCCGATCGATCTGTGCACTTTCCATACATCTCTCCATATTGCCAATCCATCAAACTGGCATTATGATGAGCGGACTACTTTAGTCAATGAATGTATCTGTCTGAGAGCGGAGGCCAAATATCTATTAGCAAAATCTGCATGAAACCGCAGATGATGATTGCCATCGGCTTCTCGTGCCATCAAGAGGAGGTTAATCAACGATGCTCATCAATGAGTAACGCAAGGAGTGCGTGCTCCGTTCTGCTGCTTCCGACAGTCGAGCTCGTCGATTCGCTTCGGTTGGATTCAGTGATAGCCATCACAGACATACCGACCGACTGCTCGGAGTAGGCGGGGTTTGTTCATCATCTTAAAGTTTCAAAGTGGCTCATTAATTTTGATTGCCTTTCCCCCGTTTGCTGGTCAAATAGGGCCCAACTCGGTTGGGTCTGGGAAACCGAAGTGTTACCATTACGAAGTTTAATTAAAGTGGACCCTTTCTGGTGTGATAATGCCCTTCTTCGTGAACGACGGCTGCCAGAAGGATGCCTGCTGTTTTCAATTTGACGCAACGTTCGAAAAAGCAACAGCGACCAAAGCTCATTAGCAAGTTTGCGAAAAACACAACTGACAGAAACGATCGGAAGAGTCGTTTTAAATTTTCCTTTTCCGCGTATCGTTTGGAACCGATGTTGTTTGAGTTGAGAATTAATGAGACATAATTGAGTTTACATTTTTTTTTTTGCTACAGTTCATCTATCGTCGGCTTATGCTTATCAACTAGTTTCGTAGAAATTAAATGGTTATGGAACATTATTCTGAATTATTCCGATAATTCATTATGCTGTTATCGCCGTCAACTCTACCACACGGTGGAACAAAAAAAATTGACCAACTCATTTCGGCACGATTAAAGGGAACTTACTGCAGCATATCGGAACTCGGTAATTTATGGCTACGACACGATGTGGTCGCCAGTCTAAACCCAAACACGAACGCCGCTCCTAATGGGAATGAAAGCGCTACGCCTCTTCCTCCCCCAGCACTGCACGTTTTCCAGCGGTTTTGGAGAAAATTATTATTTTAATTTCAAATATGTGCATATCATTTCGACCTACGTTGCACTTTCTTGTCGTTCGCCGAAATGGACTTACAAGCCAACAGCATTTTTTGCTCTCACTAAGCTGGTTTCCTATAGCACACACACACATACTGTTGCTCTGCTTCTTAATTTTGAGTTTTTATTCGAACTATGCATGGTTTTAACTCATTTCGGTAATAATTATAGCAAGGAACGAGCTGCATACTGTTAGCTGCTGGTAAAAAAGGAAGTTAAATCGATAAGTCTTTCTTCAGTTTCAATCACGTGATACAGGTTAATTCGTTTTATAGTTGTTTTTAAGCAGGATTAACAGTTGTTTCAGGCGGGCGAAAAAGAACTTGCATAGAATTGCTTTGGTCACTGTAGAAAGGCTATGATTTGGCTTATTAAATGAACTCTTAAATCATTGCACGCTAATCGATTGTAAACAGCGTAAACGTAGGTCTGCGTTCACGTGTGTTGGCCTCCCGGCTAGCAATTTCATATGTATATTAACCCCTCTAAGGTCTACATCATTTTTAGCGCCGCAAAATTCACTAAAATGGCCATAACTTTTTTATTTTTCAATATTTTTTCACCAAATTCGGGAATTTTGCCGAAAATATTTTCTATTTTCATAATATCTATAGATAATGGCCATATGCCATATGGTCCCGGAGTTATTCCGGAGTTCCTTGGGGGACCGAGATATGGCTTTTTTAGATAAAGTTGCCAAATATCTAAAATTTGTTTGAAATCTGTTGATTTTTGAAAACATATCATCGACTGTGGACATATCAGTTACTTTGCCGCAGTTATGAACCATGGTGCGTGCCATCCGGATCCGGGAGGACGCTATAAATCCGAAACCGGTTCCCGTAACGGGGCATTTCAGCATCAGTAAAGCATGTCGTGTCGCATATCAAAAAACATCAGCATTCGATAAAATAGCGATTGGTGATCATCTCATGTCTTTCAGAGCCCATATGGCCGATTCCAGGTCCCGGACAAGTTCCTCCGAAATCCGTTCTGTGCTTGAATCAGAAAAGAAACCCTCCCCGGACCCGGAACCGGTCATACGGCCTCTGAGAGACATGAGATGATCACCAATCGCTATTTTGTCGAATGCTGATGTTTTTTGATATGCGACACGACTTGCTTTACTGACGCTGAAATGTCCCGTTACGGGAACCGGTTCCGGATTCATAGTGTCCCCCCGGATCCGGATGGCGCGCACCATGGCTCATAACTGCGGCAAAGTAGCTGATATGTCCACAGTTGATGATATATTTTCAAAAATCAACAGATTTCAAACAAATTTGAGATATTTGGCAACTTTATCTAAAAAAGCCATATCTCGGTCCCCCAAGGAACTTCGGAATAACTCCGGGACCATATAACATATGACCATTATCTATAGATATTATGAAAATAGAAAATATTTTCGGCAAAATTCCCAAATTTGGTGAAAAAATATTGAAAAATAAAAAAGTTATGGCCATTTTAGTGAATTTTGCGGCGCTAAAAATGATGTAGACCTTAGAGGGGTTAAGGTTACAAATGAGAATACATATCAATATGTATCCCAAAAATCGTGTTTGAGACGCTAAACCAGCTTATTCGTACCATTTTGGAGACGATATTCTACGCATTGAGGAATAATTTATGCATTCTACGCATTGAGGAATAAGATCCGGTTAAGCACGATCAGCTTCATACAGCTATACGGCCTCTTCCTGAAAATCGTATATTTATCTGCTACTATCATTATAAACGATGAAATATCAACTTGTGCGCGCCTTACTTCTACCAGCAGAGATCCGGGACGGCTCTTACCGTATCAAGAATTCCTCTCCATTGTACTCGGTCTTGGGCTATGCCTATTGGGTGCAGCAAAAAAGGTGAAAGTTCTTGTATGTTTTGTGCAAAAAACAATGACACGTTCTGGGTTACACGTGTATAAAGTCCGTGAGACACCGAACCGGAATGACAAACAACACACGGTGGTCAAAACTTGCGCAAGAAAACTGTACAGGAAGTGTCTTACTTACATCTTACAACTTACATCAAGTCCGACTGCCGGGACATGAATATTATGTTAGCACCTACTGTGGGCCTTGCATTCCTTCATTCATTCATTTCTTTATTCTTATAAATATGTCCGTTGGCGGATTACCATCGAATGGCCGAAACACAAATGGTATAAAAGATCTAATGGCCGAATCACAAATGGCCGAATTACAAATAACCGAACCACGAATGGCTGAATATAATATTCGACTGGAAATATTCACGACCTTCAACTTGCACAAATGTTGGGTATATGGTGTCCTTACTCGCTGCCACGCGAGAAAAAAAGATGAAAAAATCTATTCAAAATGTACAAATGCTCACAAAATGAGCAAGAACAATTTTGTTCACGCTGACAAAAACGTTTTTGAAGCATGTTTTTTTTGTTTTATAATAAATAGTTGTGTTGCTTATTTTGCTTTTTTTTAAAGCTATTTGTTAACTGCTATACAATTCATTTTTTTATTGGTTATGGTGTGATGGATGAAAATTACCTATGTTTTTACGTAAACTTGACGTGCTGATTTTTTTGAGTGTAGTTCTTCCGTACACTGTCGGAAACTGCAAACTTAGAGGCGGCAGCTTAGAATTTCGGTCCCGGTAAAGGGACTCTCACATCAAATTGCATCACGGAAAAAAAGATGTAGAAAATTACCTAGTCGACCGATCTTTTTCAAACTTTCAGACAATAAAATATAACCCATTAAGAAGCTTTTGGCATATTTATTTCATTCAACTTCAATACCATAAAAGCGAGCATACGGCTCGCACCTTATGCGTAACTCCACTCATAAGGTTATGTGCTTCTTCTATACGGAAACCCACTTTCACTTCATGTCTTCCTCAGATTTGACCTCATTGGGGTGCTCCCGAGTACCTCCTTCATAATAGCCCAGTATTTTTCGATGTACCTAAGCTCCGGCGCGTAGGGGGATTCATGTTCTTGGGTACGAAACTAACCCCGTTAACTTCGTATCACTCCAGGATATCCTTTGAATAGTGGCACGAAGTTAGATCAGGCCAAAAGATCGTAGGGCCCTCGTGTTGCTTCAACAGGGGAAGCATACGCTTCTGTAACCACTCCTTGAGGTCTTGGCCTTTTACAGTCCTGGTAGTCTCGAACGGCGCACTCCGTTCTTCGGAACATCAAACATGTGATGGGTGGTGAAGAAAGCAGTAGTCCCGGAAGATGCTGGAGGTCCGCCTTGACGTAAATCTCATCATCCCTGATGAGACAATGAGGCTTCGTCAGCATCTGGGTATACAATTTTCGGGCCCGTGACTTTCCCGTCGTATTTTGCCATTCGTTCCTCCCGATCCTTGGCTCTCTGAAGACTTGGACAGACTCAACTTTTTGGTCACATTCCTGACCGAAGCATTGGGATTCCGCTTAAATGCTTTCACAACACGCTTGTTATCCTGGTCACTAATAGAACATCCATTCTGACCGTATTTCTCCTCCCGTCGATGCTCAGAGTTTCGTGGTAATGTTTAATCACACGACTCGCCGTTGACTGCGCGATTCCGAGTTGTTTTCCGATGTCCCGATGAAGGAGTTGAGGATTTTCCAGGTGCTTGCGCAAAACCAATTCGCGACGTTGCTATTTGCATGACGCCGTTTTTTCCAATTTACAAAAAAAAACAGCAATGAAATTACAGTGTAAACAAAATACTCTGAACTACTTCTACCCTAGTTTCCAAGAGAAAATACCCAATGGGCAATTTTATACAGCGTTTTTCCCGTGATACAATTTGATGTGGGACACCCTTTATTTGTCTGGTGTCAGATTGGTTACAATACGATTTGAAAAACGATTTTGTGAGCAACTTCCTGTACAGCTTGCTTGCGCGAATCTTGGCCCCCGTGGCCGAGCAACATTTGGCAATAAAAAAATATCAAAATTATTACATATTCTGCTGTAGAAATTAACTAGAAATCATGTTATGAGACCGAGTCCAATTGACACTTGTAAGTATCAGAATTTGCTCTCATTTTGCTTTCAGTTTTATTAAAACAAAATGTATTGACATGTTCTTTTTATGATATAGATTAAGCTACTTTAAGCATATAACATTTTTCTAGTATAATAGTCAACTCAAATTATTTGATGATGATGATTCTTCAGCAAAATGCAAACTAATTGAGCTTTTCCGTTAATATTATGTAAAAGCAAAAATAAGCCGTTTGATATTTTTGATAGCAAACGTAGTATTCAACTTTATTTCACGGCGATATCAAATTTAGTTTCAATTTACTCTAGAACTTTGTTCGGGTCTGTTGTTTGCCATTCCGGTTCGGTGCCCCCCGAGCTTAGTCCAGTACGAGTCATTGTTTTTTGCACAAAACAAACCAAAGATAGAAGCTTCAGTTATCTATCCATCGGCTCTATTGTACCCTCTACCACTCTATTGTATTGCTCCTGCTCCGCCAAAATTCTGGCTATATTTATCAAAATTTCAGCCTGTCATCTCTTCCGATGATGAAATTTTTTGACTCAGTCTCTTGGACGGAACGGATGCCCAGTTCGTCTAGTCACGTCAGTGCAAGATACCTACCTGTCTCAACCTAACTGGACAGACTGATGTTCAGGAAGTTAGTGAATTTATGTGGACAGCAATCAGTCTCCAATTCAACAGATTTACGACAGATGGTGATGCCTTATCAGTTATCGTTAATCCGCATTCAACTTTTACCTACCACCTGACCATTATGAAATACATTGGAATTGATACTACAGACGCTCCTTCTTCCCTTACAACAGGCATTGAATCATTAACAAAGCTGTAAAAGCTCCAGCATAAACATGTTCTGTCAAACATACTCGACGAAGGTCTGTGAACGACTGCAAACTGCATTTCAATCTAATTGGTTCACCCAAATTACAATTTAAAAGCTGGTCAGCTCCTGATTCGTTCGTTGATTCCATCGCCACACCACTTCCACCTCAAGGACAACAACAACAGTTTTCCCATTGGGAAAGTCACATGTGGGTCAACTACCAGAATGTGCGTGATGTGATGCTCCGTGTTTTGTTATGTGTTGTGCGACTAACTCGAATTCGTTTACTCGGGAAGCTACCAGCGTTTTCGGAGACCTTTTACCTCTTCTAGTTACAAGCTGCCGCACCGACAACTTCTCAAATATTGTGTAAACATCCATGAACATATTTTAGGTAAACCCCGTAATATAGACATCAGGATGCTCACGTTAGACTCGAACAAAAATAGATGATTTATTTCCAGCTGTTTCTCAGGGTTGAGCGGCAAAACTGATGGTCTCGGTGACTTGATGGTTATTTTTTGTTTTATACCACAGCTTTCTGATGAACATTGAATACGTTACAACGTTAGAACAATACTGCATTCGGTAACCTTTAAATTTCACTTAATCTTTTGGATTTCAATAGTGCATACATGAATTCAATAGAGGAGAAACTTCAAGTGGACGTAATATACACCGATCTGAAAGATGCATTCAATAAAATTGACCATCAAAGTCTGTTATGCAAACTACCGCGTATTGGAGCATCCGAGCAATTTATAACAAGATTGAACTGATATTTGACAGGAAGCCCAAGTAGCACATTACCGTCGCTTTTAGTTACTCCAACCTATTTATGACTATAAATACCCGAAAAAACCCGAATGCGATGCAACTCGCTTCGTGTATCTCTTATACGTTCAGCAGTACTTTTCGAGTACCACAGGGTAACTACTGGGCCATATTAAAATTATTTTTGCAAAACATTGAAGAGCCACCCAACATTTTAAATTGTACATAGTAACATGGACGATCGGTTTTTGACTTCTAACGTCTACTTGGGCTGAAGAATTAAGAAAGGGACATCATAAGCGAAAAATTAAAAAAACACAGGTCTAAAAATTTCTTAAAAGGAGTAAGTGCATAAAATCGAAGCACCTTTAAATGTTTATTTATGAATTTTTCAAGGAATTGCCGATATTTCCAACCATTGGTCGTCATCTACTACTTTAACATTGTGTCAAAAATCTATTTTGATATGCAATCGTTACTCCTTCGTTACAATACATTACATTTGCTTAATTTTTAAGTATTACGCATGTGTTAACTTGACGACAACAACAACAAAAATCACGCTATGGCCCTTTACTGGAAAAAAGCAGCAGTACAAATTAGAACAAATTTTAAGTTGAACCGGACATCCCTACTATCTCATTTATGAAGTACTCAACAGCAAATGCCATATACGACAGTTTCCGAATAGATAAAGTTTTACGAAGTTGCACTTCGTAATAGATGTAGCACTTCATCAGATCTTACGGTTGAGAGCCAAGCGATTATCGCTTTCGCAAGCATTCTGACAGTTTCCAATATTACCATACCAATATCAATTAGCATCATTTATTCAGCATCTTATTCAGTAACGACACACGAAAATTCTCACGGCGATCCTGCAGCAGACAAGCGGCTCGTAATAGTCTAAAGTTTTATAATTTTCAAGCATCAACAAGGATTGTCTTCCTCAAGCTTACAAACCAGCGCTTTTACTCCCACTACGACACGCCCGTAACTGGAAGCCATCACACTGTTCACTGCATGGAAGCATTTTCTCGACGGAACAAACTTCTGTTCTGTACCAGTTCAGAGGGAGTTTAATTTAAATTTATCTTGTCCCGTTTTATACCACGCTGCACACTTCAAAATTCATCCCCAGATGCAAATCCTCATCCTGTTACCAAGCTCCGGCGAAGATCACAATTTCCGGAACCCAGCTGCTTGAAGAGGATGCTCATGCAGGTTATTCTTAGCCGTTTATGAGGAGTAAAACTTTATCTTCAGTTGGCCAATACAAAAGCACAGAAGACGGTAGAAAGTTTTGAGGGATTGTGAGAAGAGTTCCCACCTGATGGGAAACGATGTATGGCGCGTTGGACAGACATGATGAGACCGGCTACAGATTTAGGATGGCTGGTAGGTGTACCCGTGTGCACCACTAGCAATTTTACTTTGAACAATTAATAACTTTTTAATTTTCTCTGCAGCTTTGTGCCAAATGGCACATTAACCCGAGTGACCGTAATTGACATTTCGAATTTGTTTAATTAATTTACTATAAATAATCAAACAATGTCAGTCCCTCGTCACGCCGACTTCTATTTAGTAACACTTTTGATGGAAGTCGTGGGTAAATAGCACGTAAATCCACTTCGTTGCTCAAGCCACTTTGGAAAAGAAATTCATGGTAAAATCGTGCCCAAACACGCCTCTCCCATGCCAGACGGATGCCTTTGATGACTCCATTTTCTGTGTATTCTATGGTCGGCGGGTGCCATCGTCGGCGCCCGACGACGCCAGCTAGCTGGACCACTCGGTGACGGCATTTCGGATTTCGGCAACAATTGCTCTTTGGCGACAGTTCCTAAGTTGTCGTTTGCAATTATCCAAAACAACAACGGGGCTGGGTCAGGGATGACACAGTGACGCGAAATGCTGTTGACAGGACTAATTTCTGTTTAAACTGGGACAGGCTTTCGCTGGAGCGGTTGGGTAAAAAATATATTTGCCTAAGGACTGGTTTCAAAAAGAAAGAAAAAACTTCATTGTTCTGAATTATCCACTCAGTGTGGTATACATTAAGAGGTTTAGGTTAGTCTTGGATAAATAAAAAAAAGTTGATTTTACGTCAGATAAAAAACATGTCTCGACTAGACGACCCAGTTCAGTCATTTTCCCACCCATCCGTAAGACTCGAAAGAACTTTTAATAACAACATAATCAAGTTTAGTTGTATCTATATAACAGCTTTCACCTAGATTCAAGCACACGGCGACTGACTTTTCAGCCGGTTTCGTGCTTCGAGACCAACTAGGTGGTTTTAACTTTGTTTAAAAGCCAAGTCGTCCTTTTACTAACTAATTCAGAATCTATTAAATTTAAACTGTTCTTGCATATAAGAATGTTTACAATTACGGGGGATTAGTAATAAAAATTAATTATATTTTTCTTGGTAAGAAACAAAAAAAAAATCCGAAGTACCTACCATCTTTTCACAGGTTCTTATTTCTACGATGCCGACAGAACGGAATCAACCTGCCAGTCAAGCAGAATTATTATCCTTTGCGTCTGCTCTGCTGTCTACGCGCCGTTCGATGCGAAACAAGACAATTAAACGGGCCTACTAATGGTGTTTCGTCCGATCTGCACCCAGTCCTACCCACTTTCTTCATTATCCCATAATCGATGTAAGATGAGTACATTTGCTATGATGGTTTCTCTCGGGCTTTCGACAAGAACGACATTGAAAGCCTCCTTTGCTTTCGTCTCCTTGGATACAGTGACAACAGATATTTTCTGCAAGATTTTCCGGTGAATCAAATCATTTTTGCCAATACTGATCACGTTTTTCATTCACTTAATGGCACTGTTTAAATCCTAAATTATTAAACCTAGCTTAGGTACTTGTTGTTCCTTTAACAGGAAATCGGTTGCCAAATTTTACCGAAAAAAATTGCTAATCTGGCATCAATGCTCGGATCAGATGCGTACAGGAAAAACAGCATAAGCACATAAACTGATTATCAGATTAACAGCTCAAAAGAATGTTATATGTGTTACGCCGACGGACGAGTAGGGTGTTCCTTACATCGCTAACCGTTCCACGCAGTAGTAATCACCACAGTTTAATAAGTGAACCGTAAACAGAAGAAGCCTCGACAAATTAACACTATCACTATCAACCAGTTGTAGTGAACACCCTACCGAAACGTCAGCAAGTCAGCCCAAAAGAAAATCGTTTCGCTAAGACGTGCTGTTGTGACGTGAACGGCGCTCAGTGAGGAATTAACACGGGTCAAAGCACAACCAGACCAGCCTACCACAATATTTGATTGGGACTAATTCACTACACTGAGCTGTCGAAAGTTAAGCTGTAACGCAATTTTTTTTCTCGCTTCTCGTTTCCCGGTCCTCGATATCTCCTCCTGTCAGAGGAGTGGAGACGCAAACATCAAACGATAGTACTTGTTACAATATGAAGAATGACCCTGTGATGCTTTCTTTCGTCGCTCGTAAAGAAACAGCTTGCAAGCTGTCCCCATCAGTAGCGACGATGCGATGGGAGGAAAGTTTTTTTTCTCTTACAGGAAAATTAACCCTTGTCAAACACATAAAGGTCATTATCGTTATCCTTTTGCCGGAACGATTCGCAGCTTTCGACGCACGGGAGGCTAACAAGATTGTATAAAATAGATAAAAGTTTTTCCTCCTCCGTAAGCAGAAATAGGAAGCGCCATAGCTAGACAGTGTCTTGCCGAGTTCGAATGACAAACGAAGTAACGTTGAGACTGGTCGTTGCAGCCGTAAGATTAGAAATATAGGGACATGTAAATGAACCCAAATGACCACAATGGAGGTTTGACCGGGATAGAAACCGGTCCTCGTAGGAAAGTTATCGCTTATAATTAAATGCTGTGACATAATGGAACCACGTAACGTATACCACCGGACAACTTTTTCGGTATGCGTAAACTTGATTCGAAAGACTTAAGCAGTTTAAAGTGGTTGAGCTTTCATCGCAAAATGGATTTTGGCAAACTCTTTGTTTGAAATTTTTTCTACCAAATGATTCTTGATGAAAAATTACGGACTTTTAATAACTTGTTTTTTACGAATTGCTAATACAGTCCCTGCACAATTTATAGTGGCATATTATGTACATAATAAATTAAAGGGAAATTTTTAGTTCAATGAGACGGCCGCTACAGCAAGCGAAAAAATTTACCGAAATTGGATCTGTAAATTGCGTCATTCGTCACCTATTTATAGCCCTGTTTTAGTGAAATTATATAAAAAAAATTTGCGTATACGGACAAACCAGCAACGATTGTGTCCTTAAAAGACAATATAACACGAATTATTGGTGAAAATTCAACCGAAATGCTAAAGACGATGTGTGTTTATTGGATTATTTGCAGATGATCGACACCAAAATATCTGAAGTTTTTGAAGCGTCTTAGTAGAATACGAAACCTGGAAATTAAATAAAAAGAAACCTTATCCAATTTAATTCTACTATGTATATTAAATTAAATTGGATAAGGTTTTCTTTTTATTTAATTTCCAGATCTAAATATCTGTTCGAACACAAATTTCGTACATTTTTTACATTCGAGTTCGAGGCTCAAGTTCAGGAAAATATTATAAGCAAACTTTTGGTCTTAAGATGGGTAGTACACTATCATTACGTCTGGGGAAGACTTGTATGAATGATTTTGAGATCGAAATTCAACTTTTTATTAGAGGGAAAGCGTATTCGTTTTCACCATCACCAAGGAATGCAAACGCTCTTATTACTCCTACAATATAAGTCTGTAACTGAGTGGAGTGGAGAGTGGAGAGGGGATACCAAACTATTTTGATAGTAAATTTTAATGACCAGAAAACAGGAAATCCCATTAAAACTTGATGTAACTACTGAAAACCAACGTAAACGAACCGTTTCGTAACAATCGATTCCGCATTACTGTTATAAACAAGTGTATTAAGTGTATAGTGTATCAGCTAGGTCACCAATCCAATCAAAACTAACTAAACGTGCATTGTCCTCGACAGTGCACATCCATCGGGAGCCCAGCCCACCTCAGCCTGCCATGCTATACCACCTTTACTACGTTAGCATATTCATACACTTGTTACAGCTCGTGGTTCAAGCGTCTGCACTACACTAAATTTTCCATTGCCTCCAAGTATAAATCGCAGAATTTTAGGCTCCAAAACCCCAAGTATTCATTGACCAGGTTTCTTTTGCGGCTATGATTCAGAGTCGGCGTTTAGTCCGGCAAACCCGTGTGGTCGCAAGGCGCCTCGCGCTTTGGGGGCCTCGCGCTTAAAGATGACTAGAGAAAAATGTTAAAAATTCTAGTGGACAATTCTTAGCCTAACTAACACAATTTACTGTTCAGCAATATTTGCATGATTTCCATTGTTTCCTTTTCTCTTTTATTTCAATTCAGAGTATAAAGTGTTAAGAAAATGTCGCTGAAATTAGGCCTCGTTGCTTTGGAGTGGGTCGTTAAATACGACTATGCTCTGCTTGCACGACGCTTGTTCACGGAGGCTTCACTTCGATCAAATGGTCACTTAGCTCTTTCGAACCAATGAAATCTCTAGCTGCGGATGGTATTCTACCCATTTTGTTACAGAAAATGGACGACATTATAATGTCCGAACTGATCAACTTTTTCGGCGGAGGTGGTGGTCATACTTAAGAGAAATAAAAAAAAAGAGAAAACCATGCATAACACTGACATGAACACTTCTTAAGTTGATGGAGAAAATTACAGATAACTATATCCGCAATTTATAAAGAATTCTTCGTCGCATGAAAATCAACATGCATACCAACACGGTAAATAAAAAAAAACCGCAATGCACTACGTAGTGAGGTTTATTGAGAAATCGATCAAATATGAAGAGATAACACTTTGTGCTTTCCTTCATAGCATAGGAGCTGTCGATTACACGTCTTTCATTTAAATGGTGATGGCTCTCTTCAAAACGTAATCAATCATGCTCAATGAGCTAGGTTCAAGTAGTGCGTTCGAGCAGAGAAATCACAGGAGAAATTCGGTGATTTAAGGGTGTTTCCCCTTTGCTTTGGACACTGATGGCTGACGTACTCCTTCACAAGCTATCGCAGCTGGGTTATGAGACTATTACTTAAACCGTGGCATAAATTTTATCGTCAGAGGAAGGGCTCATGCGGTACTGTCAAGACATATGCTAGGAGCTCGAAAAACCACCATGTTATCCTACATCCTGCAATCCTACAATAGCTAAACAACTACCACAGAACAGAAGTGGAAGTAGAAATCCAAACACGTACACGCTATTTTCTACAGATACTAGCGAACCTGGCGGTGGCGAGTCACTTTTTCCACGAAAACACACGAACGCATACGAATGCACACGAAAGCATGTGAAAGCTGCTATGCGATTGGCAGCGAGCGTTCTGCTTATACTGCTGTTATTCGCTTCTATGCGAAAACCTTCCCAAAGAAAAATAAAAACAAAAAAGACTCTGTTACCACAGTTTTGATCGCTGAATCGTTCAGACTTCCATTTCTGTTCTGTGCAACTACTCAACTTAACTACGCAGAATCACGAGACTCTTAACCGGACACTGTCTCGCTCTTTATCATTTAAAGCATATCGGATGACACCGATACCTGTCACTTTTGTAACTTTGGACTTGAAAGTTCAGTGCATCTGCTACTGTAATCGCGGGGCTTTTGCTTTATCTAGGCATAACTTCTTTGAAAGTTTCCTTCCTAGTCCATACCAAGTATAGAGTCCTAATGTCAAAAGGTCATTGATTTTATTAACCATGTAGTACCGAATTAGAGCACAGGATTAGAACTGTCTAGCAGAACTCCAACAATGGATATGACCAGCCCGTAAACTGTGTAGAGCAATCGGAACCTGCCCCAAAAGACGATCATTAAGATTATCGATGGTTTTTTGACGCAATGCATACTGGCATACAAAAAAAAATGCCTCGCAGTTTAGCCCGCACAGAGGCTCGACCCGTATAACGCCGGCTCTGCTATGAATCATATCCACGAAGGGCCACCGAGTGCATTAATGTTCTGTAAAGCGCCAGTTTTGTGCAAGTTTACGAACTACTGGACTTCAGATGGCTACATAATTCGTAGAAAGCCCGATTCCCAGCTGCAATTCGTAATGTTACTTCGCGGCTTACATCGTTGTAACATATCACGTGCGTACCAAGGTATATGAATTCCTACTTCATATCGTTCCCAACCCAGCTTCACTTCGGTACCAACTCCTTTTGGACTCACACGTTCTCTGCCAGCAATCATGTGCTTCGTTTTGGCATTATTAGTGGTAAGTCTCAATCGCCACAAGCCACAAGTCCACAAACAGATATTGGGTCTACAAGTTGTACTCCCGTTATGTTCCCAAATACTCTGACGTGAAAAGTAGGTGTTACAGATAGCCGCGGCAAATTTTATAAGCCTTAGACCGTTATCATTGATCGGCAGATGAAGGTTATGTCTTCCATTTACAGGACGGAAGAATTCCTCCCTCCCGATTTTCACGTCATGTTTTGGGCACTCTTCATAGGTCTTCTCGAGCCTATCGCAGAACTCATCCTTAGCATCATCGGATTTATCATTTGTGGGTGCGTGTACGTTAGGCTGTAGGCTGTATAGTTAAATATTTAGTTAATTTTCAACACTAGTTCTTAAGTATAGTTTGCGGGACACAGTATTTCATATTCAGCCGTTCACTCTGAAACAGACGCATTTTGAGCCGCCCCTCACTTGGGAAACAGGCGCTCAAGTTAGTTTAGCTTAGCTTAGGCCATCGATCATCATCGTTTGACTTCGATCTGCGCGGAGGCGCTGGATAGGGGCCTGAGAGAGCCAGAGCTATATTTGACGTTCCTTCCGAGTAACCGTGTCCATTTATACCCAAGAAAGAACAGATCGAATACCTCAAATTAATCATTTCAGTAAACATAAAATTTCGCGAAACCTCGCACTGCCTTACACAAAATCATTTGCAAGTGCGATTAGACGCATTGCACATATTTATACAGTTGGATACTGTAGAATGTCAGCTACTTTTTCTTATTCTTCAGTCTAAAGGCCTACCTGCTGGTGTGGGCCAGAAAACGCTAGTAAAATAGTCAGACTAGTTAATTCTCTGGAATTTTTTATAAGAAATTTTTCAGAACGAAGCAAATCGAACATCAGCGTATTTGCGTCCTCTCGAAGACTAAATTGTCCAAAAATGATATGACCATCATAACTGGGCTTGAGCTTGGGCTAGGGCTTGGGTTTGGGTTAGGGCTTGGGCTTGGGCTTGGGCATGGGCTTGGGCTTGGGCTTGGGCTTGGGCTTGGGCTTGGGCTTGGGCTTGGGCTTGGGCTTGGGCTTGGGCTTGGGCTTGGGCTTGGGCTTGGGCTTGGGCTTGGGCTTGGGCTTGGGCTTGGGCTTGGGCTTGGGCTTGGGCTTGGGCTTGGGCTTGGGCTTGGGCTTGGGCTTGGGCTTAAGCTTGGGGTTAGGATTGAGTTTGAGCTTAGGTTAGCACCTTAAATCAAACTTTTAGTCAAGAACCAAGCATGCTAACAAGCAGTATTACGTCGTATTTCTAAAATCACATTTTTAAAGCAAATATTACCGGAATGTTCGAGGATTGCTCACAACTTTGAACGTTGAACGGGTACCTTCAACAGTCAGTACGGTTTTATCAAATATAGTTCAGCAATATCAAACCTTACGTTATATGTGAAGCCGTTTGCAGGAGTTGAACTCAAAAAAACAGAGATTTGGTTTACGACAGATTTTGTAGAATGTTTTGATATCATATTGAACCATATTGAAATTCCATCATAGCTGACTGAATAGCACGAAACAAAACCATTTAGATTTACATTATCAATTAATTCTGTGCTATTGAAGGTATTCCAGTATCGCATGATTGTGAATTTATTCCCCTTTTCTATCTGTTAGCATCACAAAATTGTCAAAATGGACGTTGAAAGTAATCTGGAATCATAACTTTCTTGAGAAATAATCCTTCTAAATTGACTTACAAACCACATGAAAAAAAGTTTGAAAACTTGGCGGGAATCTGTATAGCAAACTAACAATTACAAACTTATTGGCTTAACATGAATCAATACTGCTTACATAAGAAAACCACTTTTGTTGTTTTAAATTGCTTTAATGTTGTCAATAAACAAACAATTCTTTAAATTTCTCCGAGACAGCGGGAACGCCGAGTTTATGGCAAATAATTGTAGCTAAATCTTCCGAGATAGTCAAAGATATTTTAGAAATTGTATTTTTAATTATACAAAGGCACTCTCGAACAGCATTAACAAAACAATGTGGTTTCACATTCAGCGAGCAGTCTTTGTGGCCCCCTTCCAAGGACAGTTTTTCATCAAACAATTTAGTTCCGTCGTATTCCACGCTCGTTTTACGTTATGTCAAGTTCGCATTGGGTAACAACCATTACAATTTATTACTTCGCAAACTGTCAGCGGGCCACACCAAGGTTGGAACCCCCCAAGCAGCGCGCGTGTCGAAAAGCTCGAATACGTTTCGAAATTAATTTATTCTGCAACATTTTTGCAGTAAAAGCAACAGCAGCAGCCGCCATGGCGGTTCAACTTTACCCCGTCAGCTGACGGACCAGAACACGAAAGATCGCAACCGGTCTTTTGGTTGGTCACGCCACTACCCGCAGACACAACGGCCTCCACCAATTGGATGTTTGACGCAAAGTTTGTGATAGCGATAGCGAAGATGCAACTTTGTTGATTATTAGCATTTAAATTGAGGTTCTGAGTCCGGCTGATGATTGCTGTATTTTTGCTGCCGGAACATGAAGACAAGCAAGACGACTTTGGTCCGCACGGATATCAGATTTCTGTCGGTTCTTTCTGGTGTCGATGGATAGAAAAGTTTTGATTCTACAGTTCGGGTTACAGTCTGGTCACGATAATCCCAGAAGGGTCAGTTTTGGTTCGCCCACTATGCGAACGGATTTTCGTTGATTTTTTTTGCTCTGCGCCCGCAGCACTCCAAAATATCTGCATTAGACAAACAGCCCATGTATTTTTATGTATCGAAAAAGTTAATATTAGACTATGTATGTATTGAATATTCATGATCGATATATTATCATTCATATAGTATTTCATTACAATCTTATTCATTTTTCTGTATTATAAAACGGCTAAACAATACAGGCGTAAGATGAAAATTAAATTTGGTTGCATTCACTTGAACGCTCTCAAATTTACCTAATAGCATAACAATCAAACTAAAATAAGAACTGTTTACTCAAGCGCATAAGCGGCCACACGATTACGGTTTTACTACGCGGTAATTAAACACTTTTCTTCTGAAAAAAGCTGCTTCCTCCAGAAAATACTCCTTTGTTAAACGAACTTTAAACTATGACCTCCTATTAATATCCATTTAGTGGCCATGCGGCAACCAGTGCCCGGTGGCATGGTAAAACACATAAAAATGAAAGACATAACGAGGGAAAGCGGCAATAACCCTATCTCGAGTTTCCGTCCATTTTCTGTTACGTTCTCGCTCCTAGAAGCAACTCAGAAACCCATTAATTCCGCTCCTGCGCCCCGGCTGGAATCTAGTACGGAGCAATTTTTGCGAAACAAAAAAAATCATTCTTTGGCACGCCATCAAAATGAAAAATCTGCATTCAGTGGTACTGGTTCGACATAAGTACAATATTTCCGTGTGTAT
Organism: Sabethes cyaneus; assembly: GCF_943734655.1. Taxonomy (NCBI): domain Eukaryota; kingdom Metazoa; phylum Arthropoda; class Insecta; order Diptera; family Culicidae; genus Sabethes; species Sabethes cyaneus. The sequence goes on from NC_071354.1 coordinate 81,789,203, forward strand.
CTGCATGCCGCACACAAGGCGCCCAGCTGCTTCGCGGGGTGGTCCATCACCACCCGTGCGGTGCCCAAGGCAAGGCAGTCCCGCAATGACGCCGATACGGTGACCGAATTAAATCGCGATTAACTTCAGCCCAAAACATACATTCGTGACACAATAAGGTCCCTGAGCGGGGCTCTCGTAAGTACCGAAGGACAAAACCCGAGGAAAAGTTTGTGCGCTTTGCAGTGCACTTCGGACGTAAATCACTCGCATCCCGCAACTCCCGGTCCCTATCGTTTTCAGCTTATCCCGTCCAACCAACCGGGGGGCTGCGGTATGGGTTTTAATGGAGAAGTTTCATGCAGAAAATGTGTATATTTGAAAGTTTTCCTTTCTTTGCTTTCTTTTCAGGCCTGAAACCATTTGCAATAATTCATACGAGAAAAGTGGCAACCGGACGGTGGCAAACAAGGAAAATGGTTCCCGAGTGACTGCACCCATCGCAGCGTAGCAAAACATGGTGAAACTACACACGCCCATTTTGCTGTCACGTACACACACACACACGTGCACTTCAGTATAACCACAATTAATTGGAATAACGACAGATGACGTTAAATGACAAGAGGTTCGTATGTTGTAACTTAAGTTTTCATAATCCTCCGAAGGTTTTTTACTGCGCAAAGTCAACCAAATGACTAAACAGTGAAAAGTTATTGACTATGCTGTTACCGTTCGAATACTTTGCCCCATAAAACCCTGTGAGAGCGTTCAGAGCCGGAGATGAGAAGAACTAATATACTGGAGATCATGATGAATGCAATTGAGATCCATGCTATGAAATACTATTGCTACAACTATTGATTTTGCTATAATTTTAGGGTATGCTATTTTTGCCACGATGTAGGATTAAAATATTGTAAATTAAATAAATAAATACTAAAGTATATAGGATACAGGATTGAAGATAAGGCAAATAGTTTAGTAATACGATGGGCGGCTAACGGTCAATTTAAACACCTTTATAATTAACACTCACAATTAGGGTTTACACAACACAAAACACTCATAAAATCTGCCGGAAAATGGGGATAATGGAAATAGGAATAAGGACCATGCAAGAAGGAAAAAGGGAAATTGGCTTAAGATAAGGGGTTATGCTGGTTAAGTTGAGATAGGCTCGGTCATTTATACTTGAACAAGTGATCACGAAGGTATGAAAAGTCGATTAAGTGACAATAAGAAAAAGAACGTGTACTATTTAACATAAATTAATTAGCCTCAGCAGGCTCTGAGTAGTTATTCGAAATCAGGTAACTCAGAAACCAATTTATCACTGTGACCGAGTCTCAGAATAACCTGCCAGCTCTAAAACCAGCTATTATTCCCTACAACAGACCCAGCAGGTTGTGGTCATAGATTGTGGCCGGAATAAGCCGCAGTTCTCGCAAAGTGCATCAACTCCATGTGGTATGATCGAATCCGATTAGCAGCAGTACCCTTTCTGGTCGACGCAGTCCCAGAATAGAGCAGCACACGGTAGATCATCAACGGCATATTCATCCGTGCAGCACACATTGCCTTCCCCGAAAGCATCATACCCGCTTCCCCGAAAGCATCATCTACCCCCGCTTCACCGTTAAACATCGCCACGTAGGGGAATCGAGAGAAGCAGCGCTCCTAGCAGGAGGAGAGATTCACCACCGTTCATCATTCCCATCGGCAGATTCCGCAGCCGGCCGGCACTTCCACACACACAAAGAGATTTTGTAAGTTAGTTTAGTCAATAAATTAATCAACCGTAGAGTGAGATCTTTTCCATAAGCCGACTTGTGTCCCTGATCGTGTCAAGGAGCCGACCTCGAGAAGGAGAGTTTCCCTCTAGGTCGAGCTAGCCGTAAAAAGAGACCGTGAGTGTCCACCCCGGAAGTCCCCAGTGGTTCGACCAGGGACTTGGGGTAGTAGCGGGAGACCCGTCCGGTCACCGAGTAATAATTGGCGCCCAACTAACAGACACTTTCGATCAGAGGCACATGTTCATCGTAAAACAATAGAGGTGAGGTTAGGAGTCATAGTAGGGATACCGGCAAGTCGCTCAAAACGGTTTTATGTATGCAAAGGATTCAAGGGGTAATACGATACCAGCTTCTTCGACAATAGTATTCAGATTAATTACGGTAACTTTCTAGTGCGCGAACACTTTCGAAAGCTTTCTTCTCATTCGCTGATTAGGCAAATATCGCGATTCGGGATCTGACGGAAAGATTGGTATTGGTTGTGATATATTTTATGGGTCTTGATTTCGCTTATTAATTAAAACAATCGTTGTTTAGTAGAGTAAACTTTATTGCCAATTCCATTTCATTATGGATTTACAGGAGATGTATAAAAAACTTGACGTGTCTCATCTTTCGAATGATGAAGTTGAACACGAATTACTTATTCGAAACATACTATTCGATCTCAACGAACATGATAGTATTAAGAGGAGAAAATTGAAGGAGAAAATGAAGGAAGAAAGGGGAATGGGATTAGTATCGCACTCACCGACATGGAGAGATGCTATAGAAGAAATTACTATCATTAAATCAAACCTTTTAATGATCCAGGGATTGTTGGAAAACCCGAAAAGTTTTAAACGCCAAGGAGAAAAACTCCGCACCCGTTTAATTCATTACAGAGTGAGAATTCTATCGTTTGCAAGAGTTCCATATGCTCAGAAATATTTGCAAGAAATTATGAACATCGGTAAACAAGCAACTTATATGTTTCAAAAATATTTTCCAGATGAAAAACAGTCTGATAAACAAGATGAGGTACCAAAGCAGCTTGAGCAGGATCTCAGCAAAGCCTTAGTAGAGATTAGAAGTGAAATAGATGATCTGAATGAAACTGCGTGTGGGAAAATAGTTGAAATTAATGGAGATGAAAATGCAGAATCTTCGGAAAGTAGTAGACGAAACTTGGAACAGAAAGAGCAGGAAATGAAAGAATCGTTAAAGAGAGCTGATTACATTTTGGAGAAATTACAGCAATATGAACAAGGCGATAGTGAAAATGTATTAGAATTGATCCCATTTTTTCGAAAATTTGTAATTCAAACGACACAGCAACAGAAAGAGCAAAGAGAAAAAGAAATTGCAGAGGAAAAGAAGAAGATTAAAGCAGCGGAAGAAAATGTAGAAAAGAAAAAACGGTTGGAAAAGCTCTTAATGGACTTGAACAAAACGATTAAACCAGAATCCTCAGATCAACATTGTCTTGATCCTGACAACAAAAATACAAATGAACTAACAGAAAAGACTGGAACTAATTCTTTGAATACGAACACAATCGAAACTTCGGACGTTGAAACTGATTCGTCAGATCACTCAACAGCTTCAGAAGAAAATAATGAATGGAAAAAGCTCCAAATCGCTAAAAGAACCAGCAAAAATGAAACTGAAAAACCGTCCAAACAGGCTAATCGAGAACGCAAGCATAAAGTCAGCTTCTCATCGGAAACACTAGAATCATCTTCAACAGAAAGTTCAGAAAGTTCGGGAAGTTCCGAATCGATTACAACCACAACTGAAAGCTCTCAGTGGTCATCAGATGAAAGAAGAAAAAAACGAAATAAACGAAATAGACGGAAGTATGAATATTCGATGAAAAGGATTCCGGTTTCTGAATGGAAACTGAAATATGACGGGAAAGATGGAGGACGGAAATTAGCAGAATTTTTGAAAGAGATAAAAATGAGGTGTAAGGCAGAAAAGGTATCTGACAAAGAACTTTTCCGCAGTGCAATACATTTGTTTATAGGAAGAGCGAAGGACTGGTTTATGGAAGTAACGAATAACCGTAGCATCCGTAACTGGTCACAGCTTAAATCAGATCTGAAAAAAGAATTTCTCCCTCCAAATCTTGATTTCCAATTAGAAATTCAAGCCACTAATAGAAGTCAAGGTCGTGGTGAGCGGTTTGTGGATTATTTCCACGACATGCAAAAGTGCTTCCATTCTATGACACGACAAATTTCAGAGAGACGAAAATTTGACATTGTGTGGCGAAATATGAGGACTGATTATAAAAACGCCTTAACAGGAAAAAGAATTAAATCATTATCAAAATTGCGTCGTAACGGAAGAAGAGTTGATGAAAATTACTGGAACTATTTCCAGAAACCGTACGATAATCCACATCGAAATCGATTCAATCAAGTTAATGAGCTGACGACTGACATCAAGTCCAACAGCATTAACAATTCAGGAAAAGGCACGAAAAATTTCAGCCACAGAGACAAAACGCGTAAAAATATGAACAGCACTTCAGAGCAAAATCGAGAAACTGGTAAATTGCAAGAAAAATCGGAATCGCGGTGGGAACCGATGGAAGGTTCATCCAAAGATACACTAAAATCACTTAGCGAGCAATACAAACGACCGCCGTTAGGAGTTTGTTATAATTGCCACAAGCAAGGTCATCACTATAATGAGTGTAATCAGGAAAAACGTAAATTTTGCCGACTTTGCGGTTTTCCAGATACGTACACTCGAAATTGTCCACTTTGCTCAAAAAACGAAGAAAATTCAGCTTAGAGGAGGAAGCTGAAATCAATATTCCCAATCCTCCTAATTCTGCAGATCACACTTCAGCTTTATTAAACTTTGGCTTAGAGCCGCTAGCAGAGTCAGAATATACTAGTGAGAGTAAGGTCGATGAACTTTTACTTCAAGTAAATGGAGATGCTCGACCGTTTGCAAAAATAGAAGTATTGGGTAAACAAATTGTCGGTTTGCTAGACAGCGGGGCTCAGCGAACCGTACTTGGTGTCGGATCAACGAGACTGATTAGTGAACTTAAATTAAAAATTTACAAAACTGATATCGCAGCCCGAACAGCTTCGGGATCACCAATACCAGTGATAGGCTACGTACACTTACCTATGACTTTTAACGACGAAACTCATATAATTCCCACTCTGATAGCACCTAAGCTAAAGCACCGACTAATACTCGGGTATGAGGACTTTTGGAAAGCTTTCAAGCTCCGACCAACAGTCCTAGATCGTGAAATTTGCGAAATAAGTGGCACAAATGAAGCGGAAAGCATAGAAAACAGGGGAAGGGAAAATGAACTAAATAGTCAGCAGAGAGAAACACTAGAAAAGGTGAAGGGATTGTTTAAAGTTTCGGAGGAAGGGGGAGTGCTCGATATTACTATGTTAATATCTCACAAGATAGATTTTAAAGAGGAATTTAAAAATTCTCCTCCGGTAAGAATCAACCCTTATCCTACATCGCCAGAAATGCAAAGTAAAATAAACAAGGAAATTGATAATATGCTGCAACAAAATGTGATTGAACGAAGCAAAAGTGACTGGTCACTGAGTACAGTGCCAGTATTAAAACCAAATGGTGAAGTAAGGCTTTGCTTAGACGCAAGGCGTCTTAATGAAAGGACTAGGAGGGATGCTTACCCCCTCCCACATCAAGACCGTATACTTAGTCGATTGGGACCAAGTAAGTATTTGTCAACGATTGACTTGTCAAAAGCTTTCTTGCAAATACCTCTTGATCCCAATTCTCGAAAGTATACGGCATTTTCAGTGCTGGGAAGAGGGTTGTTCCAGTTTACAAGATTGCCCTTCGGACTCATCAACAGTCCTGCAACTTTAGCTCGACTGATGGATGAAGTCCTGGGGTACGGTGAACTGGAACCGAGTGTATTTGTTTATCTCGACGATATCGTCGTGGTGAACGATACATTCGAAGCCCACATTCAGTCGCTTCAGGAAGTCGCAATGCGACTCAATAAAGCAAATTTATCAATAAACATAATCAAATCACAATTTTGTGTTCAAGAATTGCCATATTTAGGCTACATTCTTGCGAGGGATGGGTTACGCCCAAACCCGGAAAGAATCGAAGCGATCGTAAGTTACGAACGGCCAACATCAGTTCGCTCCCTGCGCCGTTTTCTTGGGATGGCGAACTATTATAGGCGCTTTATTTCAAATTTTAGCGAGTATACTGTTCCGCTAACTAATCTGTTGCGTGGAAAACCCAAAACTATAACCTGGAATGAAGCGGCAGAAATTTCATTTATAAAATTAAAAGAGAGTCTTATAACTGCTCCAGTACTCTCAACACCACAGTTTAACTTACCATTCACTATACAGTGTGATGCGAGTGACACGGCAATTGCAGCCATCCTCACTCAAGAACACACCGATGGGGAGAAAGTAATTGCTTATTACTCCCAGAAACTTTCTCCAGCTCAACAATCGTACGCCGCATCAGAAAAAGAGGGTTTGGCTGTGCTATCAGCAATAGAGAAATTCAGAGCCTATATTGAAGGATCCCATTTTGTGGTCGTCACAGATGCTTCCGCTTTAACGCATATCATGCGGGGCAAGTGGCGAACGTCCTCCAGATTAAGTAGATGGAGCATCCAGCTACAAGGGTACGACCTAGAGATTCGTCATCGGCGAGGTCGCGACAATGTCATCCCAGATGCTTTGTCTAGAGCGGTCGAAGCAGTCGATGTCAATCATAAGTCTGAGTCCTGGTACTCGAAGCTTTATAAAGATGTTCATGATAAGCCCGAAGAGTATATCGACTACAAAATAGAAAATAATAAGTTATACAAATTTGTCTCGTCGAAAGCTGAAACGCTAGATTACACTTTTCAGTGGAAGCTTTGCGTCCCCGAGGAAACCCGAGAGGAAATAATAAGAGCAGAACATAATAACGCTTTTCACATTGGATACGATAAATTATTAACTAAACTTCGCATAAGATACTTCTGGCCAAAGATGGCCACAAGTGTGAAGAAATTCGTAGAGCGATGCACTACATGCAAAGAGTGTAAGCCCGCTAGTCATTCTCAACATCCTGAGATGGGTAAACAGCGGCTATCTTCGAAACCATTTCAAATTCTGGCCATTGATTTTATACAATCACTTCCGCGAAGCCGAGCGGGGAACACACACCTATTTGTCCTACTGGATGTATTTTCAAAGTGGACGATGTTGGTGCCTGTGAAGAAAATTGCCACCGGTTTAGTTATTCGAATCCTAGAACAACAATGGTTCAGGCGATATTCAGTGCCAGAAATTTTGATTAGCGACAACGCGAGTACTTTCCTTAGTAAGGAATTCAAGGCGTTTCTCGACCAATATAAAGTTGCACACTGGGCCAATGCAAGACACCACTCCCAAGCTAACCCAGTGGAGCGCTTAAACCGCAGCATAAATGCCTGCGTGAGGACATATGTGAAAGCTGACCAGCGAGGCTGGGATACAAAGATTTCCGAGATTGAATGTGTAATTAATAATACGGTGCATTCCTCGACAGGTTTTTCGCCGTATCGAATACTGTTTGGTCATGAGATTCTGACAAGTGGCGAGGATCACCGATTAGATGTGACCACTCACGAACCGTCTGAAAAAGAAAGATTAGAAACCAAATTAAAAATAGATAAATGCATTCAAGATGTGGTAATTAAAAATCTTGAAAAAGCCCATGAAAGAAGTGCAAAGAATTATAATCTTAGATTTCGCAAAGCCGCTCCAATCTACCATATTGGACAAAAAGTATATAGAAGAAGCTTCGCACAATCCTCTGCTGCAGATGCGTTCAATGCAAAACTAGGTTCAGTGTATGTACCGTGTACGATTATTGCTAAACGGGGCACTAACTCATATGAGTTGGCCGATGAATCTGGCAAAAATATAGGAGTATTCTCTGCGGCGGATTTAAAACTCGGTATTCCAGAGTAAATTACGAATCCCGCCCTAACAAAAGGTTTTTATTCACTTAATTTTACTAGGATTAGAACCGATAAATGAGTAGTTATTTTTTTGGTTTGATATAAAAAGAGAGAGAGAGCGATCCGAGACTTGGTTCAAGTCGACAAGGTCAAAATTGAATTCAACAAAGCAGCAAGCGTCGTAGAGTTTGTTAGGACTATTTCCACTAGAACACTTCACCACTAATTTCATTCTCCATAGCCACCAAGGTTAGATAGGGATAGCATATTCCAGCAAATCACCGATAAATGGGAACATAACTGACTAATGATAAGTGCGGAATTATGCGTAGCAGGCTTTTACAACCGGTTGATCCTGCGTCACTATTTAGCAAAGCACCCATAGATATCTTTTTAGCTAATTGAATTAGTTTTCCACAAGCGATCCAACTTTAGGGAGCTCGAATCGACTATAAAAAAATTAAGCATATTGAAATAGATAAAAATACGTCCTGACTTACCAACGAATAGCACCCAATTGCGTTAGAGCTTTGTTTCTAAGAATTCGGCATATAAAGCGAGAGGAATGATCCCATCTCTTCTACTAAATAATGTGCGAAGATTATAGGGGAAGATGAGATCCATGAAGCAATTCGCGAGAAAGTGAGAGCGTCGATGAATATTCTTTCATTAAAGAAGAAAGATGTGAATTATTTGCTTAATCAACGCGGAAAAGCTTGCTTTTGAGAAAGGCGAGATAATACATATAAAGGTATATCTCAACCCTGGGTTATCTTGGTAATACTGAGTAAGATTAAAAAAATAAATTAACAAGAATTGTTAATTTATTTTAGGGGGAGTGTGGGGTAGTGTTACCGTTCGAATACTTTGCCCCATAAAACCCTGTGAGAGCGTTCAGAGCCGGAGATGAGAAGAACTAATATACTGGAGATCATGATGAATGCAATTGAGATCCATGCTATGAAATACTATTGCTACAACTATTGATTTTGCTATAATTTTAGGGTATGCTATTTTTGCCACGATGTAGGATTAAAATATTGTAAATTAAATAAATAAATACTAAAGTATATAGGATACAGGATTGAAGATAAGGCAAATAGTTTAGTAATACGATGGGCGGCTAACGGTCAATTTAAACACCTTTATAATTAACACTCACAATTAGGGTTTACACAACACAAAACACTCATAAAATCTGCCGGAAAATGGGGATAATGGAAATAGGAATAAGGACCATGCAAGAAGGAAAAAGGGAAATTGGCTTAAGATAAGGGGTTATGCTGGTTAAGTTGAGATAGGCTCGGTCATTTATACTTGAACAAGTGATCACGAAGGTATGAAAAGTCGATTAAGTGACAATAAGAAAAAGAACGTGTACTATTTAACATAAATTAATTAGCCTCAGCAGGCTCTGAGTAGTTATTCGAAATCAGGTAACTCAGAAACCAATTTATCACTGTGACCGAGTCTCAGAATAACCTGCCAGCTCTAAAACCAGCTATTATTCCCTACAACAGACCCAGCAGGTTGTGGTCATAGATTGTGGCCGGAATAAGCCGCAGTTCTCGCAAAGTGCATCAACTCCATGTGGTATGATCGAATCCGATTAGCAGCAGTACCCTTTCTGGTCGACGCAGTCCCAGAATAGAGCAGCACACGGTAGATCATCAACGGCATATTCATCCGTGCAGCACACATTGCCTTCCCCGAAAGCATCATACCCGCTTCCCCGAAAGCATCATCTACCCCCGCTTCACCGTTAAACATCGCCACGTAGGGGAATCGAGAGAAGCAGCGCTCCTAGCAGGAGGAGAGATTCACCACCGTTCATCATTCCCATCGGCAGATTCCGCAGCCGGCCGGCACTTCCACACACACAAAGAGATTTTGTAAGTTAGTTTAGTCAATAAATTAATCAACCGTAGAGTGAGATCTTTTCCATAAGCCGACTTGTGTCCCTGATCGTGTCAAGGAGCCGACCTCGAGAAGGAGAGTTTCCCTCTAGGTCGAGCTAGCCGTAAAAAGAGACCGTGAGTGTCCACCCCGGAAGTCCCCAGTGGTTCGACCAGGGACTTGGGGTAGTAGCGGGAGACCCGTCCGGTCACCGAGTAATAATGCAGCGTGTTACTGGATCAAACTTGTTCTTCAGTTTATTTCGAGGGATCGATGACCCATCGATGGCCTCAATGGATTGTATCGATATCAAAAATAATATACCTGTGGTCTGATAACTTACTTGAGTGGTTTGCCGTCCTAAGACAAAGCCTGTTGAACAAGTTTTCTCCAGTTAACACGGTTGTGAGCTCCCGCACTCCAATTCCTCAGACACCGTGTACTCTCCGCCAGATCTCGCTCCACCTGGTCTAAACATCTTGCTCACTGCACTCCTGATAGTCTTGTTCCTACCATTCCTATTCTTGCAACATGCCCTTCCCATCATATCTGTCCAACTTTAATCACCTTTTTGGAAACTGGGTTCACCATAAGGCTGTGCCAGTCAATGGTTCATCCTCTACCTGCATACTCCATTCTCCTGTACACCGCCGAAGATCGTTCTTAGCCTTTCGTTACTTGAGCCAACTTCGATTTATAGGCATGCTAAAACCTAACAGATTTCATTCGAATACTGGTGAAAAACTCATGAAACTTTGTTCGCCGTTTGAAAGATCTTAGTCTGCGGATCAACTTTGCTAAAGACAGTAATTTTCTTTATTGCTGAAAATTTGAGATATATCGAGATAAAGTTAATGGTTCACAGATGTCGTACAGAATACAACAGCGCGAGTAACGGAGAGTTAGTGTTCGTGTCTTTCAAAAATTCCGAGCATTCGCAGGTCCTCCTTGAACATTGTCCATGTTTCATGCCCGTAGGGAACAACCGGTATGATTAGCGGTTTGTACAGGGTATACTTTGTATGGGGTCTTAAACTGCTCAACCAGCAGACGAATTGACTAGGTTTGTTAAAGATCGTGCCCCGCGTGTTGATATCCGCTCGGTTCCTAATACCTTGCGCTATGCTGAACAGCAGACATGAGAGACCATCACCTTGACGAAGTCCTCTGTGTGATTCGAATGAACTTGACAATTCACCCGAAATCTCAACACAGCATTGTGTACCATCCATCGTAGATTGGATCAGTTTGATGAGCTTCCTGAGGAAGCTGTTCTTATCCATGATTTTCCATAGCTCTTCCCGGTCGATGGTATTCTATGCGGCTTTGAAGTCAACGAACAAATGATATGTGGAAATTCTGCATTCACTACTCTTTTGGAGGATTTGCCGCAGTGTAAATGGTAATCGCACGATAGTCCTCACAGTCCAATTTGTCGCCCTTTTTGTAGATCGGACAGATAACACATCTTTCCACTCCTCCGGTAGCTGTTTCGTATCCCAAATACTAACAATTAGTCTGTGCATACAAACGGCCAGCTTTTCTGGTCCCATTTTAATAAGTTCCGCTCCAATGCTATCTTTGCCAGCTGATTTATTGTTCCTTAACTGCTTGATGGCCTCCCTAACTTTGCCTATGGTTGGAGCTGGCACCTCCTTCCTGTTTGTTGCACCATCGAAATCGTTTTCCCCGTCGCCATGGTTCTCTGCCTGGGCGCCATTCAGATGTTCATCTAAGTGCTGTTTCCACCTATCGGTCACCTCACGATCATCCGTCAGAATACTGCTGTTCTAATCCCGACACATTTCGGTACGCGGCACAAAGCCATTGCGGGATCCGTACAGTTTCTGGTAGAGCTTTCGCGTTTCCTGAGAACGATGCAGCCACTCCAACTCTGCATATTTCTGCTCTTCCAGAGAGCGCTTTGTCTACCGGATGATTTGGTTTCGCTGCATCTTCTTCTGTTTTTGTCTTTCCGCGTTCTGTCGTGTGGCACTGCGCATCTTGGCCGCCCGCACAGCGTTCTCCTCATCCATCACCCTCCTACATTCATCGTCAAACCAATCGTTCCGCTGATTCCGGGCCACATGCCCGATGGAGCTCTCCGCTACACTGCTGATGGCTGTTTTTACAAGTGTTCCAACAGTCCTCGAGAGGGGCTTCATCCAGCTCGTCCTCTTCCGGCAGCGCAGCTACGAGTGAGAACGCATAGTTTGCGGCGGAATCTGGCTGCTTCAGCCACACGAGATCTAACCGAGGCTGGCGTCGGTACCGAATGTTGTTCACAACGGAGAATTTTTGGCGCATCTTAGCCATGGTCTGATAAACTAGATTTATCAGAAACATTACAGTGAGGTCTCGGACCTCGTATCAACAAAAGTGAGGACGTTGCATTCATATACATTGTTCAAAGTTCGGTATTCAAGTAGGTACTCACCCTTATTATTTACATCCGTGATACCTCATACCATGTGGTGGGCATACGCATCACAGTCGATTAGGAACGACACGTTGATGGCCCTGCAATACCGCACGAGCGCAGCAACCTTGGATGGCGGTATACCGTCTTTGTCCCCGGCAAGTACGCGGGCGCCACGACCAGGTTCTAGTGCCCCGCAGTCGTTGGCACTTCCAGTTTGACGATGATGACATCGCGTTGCGTAAATTATGTAATGCGAGAAAATTTTATTTCTTCAGTTAACAGAATTTTACGTGTTACAGTAAACTTATCGTAGTTGCTGCGTAGTTGCTACGAACCTCCGACCAAGGGCACAGGCAGCGCCCTTGGCATGATGAATTTTCACTTACACGCAGCGAAGGCTGCCTGCTGTCTTTGAGAAAAACCGCCCTTGGCACAGTCGTTACAGTAGTTGATGCAGAGCTCCTTTACGGAAAACCTTGCGAACCATCGCGGACATGCGGACATTGGTTGGTGAATTATACAGATAACCTTTACGAGGAACCGTGCAAACTTTCGCAGCTGTCACCGACGTACTAGGAGCAGGTGGATGCGGAACTCCCTCAGGAGGTTGTCCCACACGTACCTTCGCTGGTCCTGGCACAGAATATCCTAATCGGCATTTGATTCAGCATAAAGCCCTGATTTACAATTTGGTTGGCAGACAGAGCGTCTATGTCCAACACCAGTTCGACAGTGTTTCTTGTTATGGTGTGACGAAGTACAAGCCACGCTTTTGGATTTAGCAGCAGACGGAGGATCCTCTCGTCCGGAGGATCTGCTCTGAAAACACCCCTTGAGCACCAGGCCTCGGGGGGTCCTTCATGGTATATTCATGGCACCTCATCCCACGGCTTGAGTGTTAGTACCGTAGTCTCCAGCGATGTTACTGTCTCCTCATCGGCATAAACGAGGAGCAGGTAGCCGTTCTTGAGCTAGCAGCTCTTAAACTTTGATCATATGGCAGAAGCAGCCTGTTCCGCAATGCAGTTCAAGATATATTTGCGATGCTGGAAGTAACCACCATCCCTTCTGGCATACAAAAAAAAACACCATCTCACTATACGAAACCCCTTGATGGGGTTTGAGCGTAAACGGCTCTTCATTATGGCGCACTCTAGGTCATTTAATACTTGAACCTTTGGTGCTCATGTTTGATGACACAGTTTCCGTCAACCGTTGCCGGTTACTCGGTTCGAGATGTCGCGATTGTTGGTCGACAGAGCGAAGCGCCTGTTTCCTGGCCTCTTCCATATGTATCCATTATCGAGATACAGCGTGTGCCGCCTGTTTTGTGTATGCAAGAGCCGCTTGAGCGTATCGCAAGACAACTTTGGTGCCTCATCGCCGCCTTGCCGCGTCGCCGGATCGGGAAGACTAACCGTACAGCTCTCCATTTTCCCATTTGGTGAATTCAGCATCAGCGACGAGACTGAAAGTCCTGCAAACAGCGAGTCTTACTACTCGAGTCTCTTAGTCTCTGAAAGAAGACTTCGCCTCCTTAAAGCCCTGCATGATGCGATAAGGGCAAGTTACTGTGGAAGGCGCCCTGGTACTCCGCAGATATCCGTTTACGGTTGGCTATTTATATGCTCTTCTAATTTAGTGGAAGTGAAAACAAAGATGCTATTCAAATTAATAAAATTAACTAAATCATGACGCAACCTGCTGTAATATTTATACATGAATTTTTTATTAGAATTATTTACAATTATTTATCCGAATATTGCAGTTTGCAGCGCACAATGAATATGAATATATGGTACTACCACCTGCCTTAGCAGAACATCCGTTCATAGCAATGAGCCTATCATGTCAAAAAGAATTGAACATATTCAACGATTGGTCATGCTTCCCAACTCTTATATGAAGGGCCAAAAGGGAATTGGTCGATAAGCAACATCACTTACACGTACCAGGGATTTAGAGAATCTCCTTCCAAGGGCTAAATCACCTGAGTCAATCGTTGAATAAACCGTCTTAATGCAGAATGACTCCAGCAGGTGGGGAGAAGAGCCCGCTCATTATCCACGATGTGTTGTTAATCGGGCCAAGATTATTTATTTATTTTTTATTTTAACTACATATTCACGTAACACAAGTAACCTTATAATGGTTTTCAAAGTTTGCGTACAGTGTGATTTCTGCTAATAATCAATCAGTTCTAATAATAATCAGTTTTCTGCTGAGAGGAATGTTTTACATGATATTTTGAAGACGGCGTAGCTTCTAGCACTTTTGCACACGCTCGGCAGACGGTTCCAGAGACAGATACTACGGTGACGAAAGGCTTTCCTGCCAGCATCAGTTACACGTTACAGTTAACCCTAGAAAGTTGACTGTTTCACTCTCCCTAGGCCCACCGCTTCAAACAAGTGGTCTGATGGTCCCTCCCTCTTCCCGATTCTAGTTTATTTATGAAATGTGGTATATATGGGTAAAAATAGAACAATCTCACCAGCAGTCCTTCGAATGGAATAGAGTTGCGTCCTTTTAGTTTCCATAAATGCTTCTAATAATTAATTTAATTTTTCTTCTGGTATCCAATATCCATGTGCAGTATTAACACTCGTATTGGCCAGAGTTTTCACTATAAAGCAGTAAATGCTTCATAAGCTAAAACGAAAAAAATAATTAAAATAACTTATATTATGCTTACCAGTTCGTGTGGCTCCACCGTCTGCGCAAAACCTCGATTATGAGATCAGGCAGCCGGGAACCACACAGTATCGCACCTCCTAGCTTGGCTACTCAATAGAGCATTACCGGGTATGGCCACGTGGAGGCGCTAGGTAGGGGCTTGGGATAGTTAGAGCTATATTGGACGCTCCTCATTTGCCTTCCCCATTTCATACCCTATTGTAGTTTGCAGCGCACAATGGGCTAAAACGAGGTCGTAATCCCAAGAATTAGAAGCCGCTGGTTTAAAATCTAACAAGATACCAATTCCTATGTAAAAATTGCAAGAAATCGATTAGTGATGGCTTCATCCTGCGCAGACTTTGGGGAGTTGTCCATTTTGCATTATTTTCCCCAAAAATCATGATAAAAACTCATTAAACAGTATAAAAACTTATTCGCCGCCTGTGAAATGAACTCAAACAGCTTCTAAACGATGTCAAAACATCAGAAGAATTGAATCTCATCCATTCCATACTGTGCGAAATGCAAGAATAGTCCATTTTGCCCAATTCACCCCTAAATACATAGTAAAACCTCATTAGAGCGATTAATACTAATTCAAAGACAGAGGAATAAACTTAAATAGCACCAATTCATTCGAAAGACATCAGGAGAGTTGAATGTTATCGATTTCGTATCATGATAATTTCACAATCGGTCCGTTTTGCCTCATTCTCTCCAAGATCTACAAAAACACGTTTATTGTGTAAAAAATACGCAATTTTACAACGATGATGTCTTTAGAGAAGTTTATCAATAAAATACAGCGCATCTTTTTAAACTATTAGGGTGATCCAAAATTCATCTATCAGGGTGATACAACCTTTTGTTTTTTGAATACGTCCAAAAAAAACTTTTTTCTTCAGAAAAATTGTAGATCATACTAAAGTGAGCAACTTTGCTGAATATAGTAACTATATATATCTTTTATTAAGTGCAAGATAAAATGATTTGTTTAAAAAGTACACTTTAAAATCAATTTTGCCCAATAAATTTGCATACAATTTATTTATTGCCTTTAACTGTTCACAAAAGTTATTCAGTATGATAAAATACACATTTTTTTCAGAAGACTGTTTTTGCCTTACAGTTAGTTTTAATCGCGTTAATTAGAATATCTATGTACATGGGGGTGAATTAGGCAAAATGGATCATTCTTGCATTTCGCACAGCATGGATTGGATGTAATTTCATTCTTCTGATGTTTAGACAACATTTGGAAACCATTTGAGTTCATTTCACGCGCGGCAAAGAAGTTTCTATATTATTTAATTAGCTTTTTCATGATTTTTGGGGATAATAGGGCAAAATGGACCACTTCCCGAAGTCTGCGCAGGATAGAACCATCACCAATCGATTTCTTGCATTTTTTACATAGGAATAGGCGTCTTGTAAGATTTCAAACCAGCGGCTTCAAATTCATGGGATTACGAGCTCGTTTTTGCCCATTGTGCAGCGGTGGAATTAGCGGTGGGAATGTAACCAAGCTGACCTGAAGCTTCGATATCAAAGCGGCATGGTAAAGTAAAATGTGTAAGTGTAAGTAGAATACCGTACCGTTGTAGAAGACCGACATGATTTACATGGTCGACCCTCTCCAAAAAAAACTGGCCTTAAAACACGGTGACAATGTTGGTCACCAGCCAGTTTCTCCGATATTAAAACCCAAGAAATCATTTGGTAAGGCTTTCAGACAACGGCAGCCTTTTTGTATGATTCGAACTACCAAATTAAACATTAAGTCATCAACATATATTAATTTGTAGTTAGATATTATAAACGGAATAATTTCGTCGAAAAACAGTAGTAATAATAAGGGTCCCCAAGATGCTTGCTTGAGAAACTCTTGAATTATTAGAAAATTACATAATACCAAGCTTAACTCTTGAATAACTCAAGGAGAGCACTGAGTTTCGGATGTAAACCTTGTACACTGTGTCACTAATTACTTAACTTGTATTTAACTACATACTATAATAAAGTATCTTTAGCACACTTCAAACAGCAACAATGCTGACGGGCCGACTGTCTATCGTCAAAAAAGAGAATGGTGCTGCCTCTGATCGGCCTTTTATAGGTTTTCGATCGGAAGGAAGTTGGCTAGTCTATAAAACGCAATGTTTCGAAGCGTTAAACAATTGCCAACTGCAATATGATTTTACTCCTAGGCGGCGCTGGTGACTTGATCATATGCAAACAACGCTTAAGATTACACCGCATAGGTATTGCTGTTGCAGTTGAAAACCATAATATTCGACGTGCGACATTCGGTTTTATTCTTGTTCTGTGTGTCGCAACTACGTCGCAGGTGGTGCGCCGTATAGCGCATCAGTGTGCGAACACAGCGCACCGCGTGCGACGTAGTTGCGACACGCAGAACAAGAATAAAACCGAATGTCGCATGACGATTATTACGGTTTTCAGCTGCAACAACAATAGTAACTCGACAACTCAACGAATTACAATAAGCTCTAAGTTTTGCACAGAAGTATGTCGTGATCAATTCGATCGATCGACTTAAATGACTTTGATATCCTTTTTTTTGGGTTTTGGCTTAGCTGGAAGGCAATATTCCGATGTTTTTTGTATAATTTCCGTGTTAAATTCATAGACCCCCGTATTAGTATGGTTGATTTGATGTCTTTATCGTCTATGGAAAGTTTTTCTTCAGCTAGAATTTGGTAATACTTATTTTGAAACTTAATTTGAATTACGAATCACCGGTACTTTTTGAGCAGAAGGTGCAGATGGTTTCCTTTTCAAATAATAAAGAGTTATAATTATAATATAAAAAAATTATCAAAACACATTCAATATTTTGAAATTAGTTTTAAGTCACACTGTTCAAATATCTCCGAACAACAGACATTCATTTTGCTTTAAGTGAATTACCTCTTTTAAACATTACTTTCGAACTCATCAGCATCTTCCAGAGAAAAATAGAGTAAAGTTGTTCTTTTGTACAATTTAGTTTAATTGTGCTAACGGCAATCATTTTCTAGGATACGGTACTTTCCTATGAATGACAAACGATAATATATGTTACCATAACATTGGATGCAAATATTTCTTCAGCAATGCAATTTATTTTAAATTAGACACAGCTGTCGATTCTCGTCAACCGAAGCCCACCAGAATCGTTTGCATAACGTTGTAAATTTATCTTACTCATTTGATATACATACCGGAAGTGCGGAAAGATCGAACCAGCTAATGAATTATTTATACGAACAAGCACAACTTTCGAACGGCATTAATCATTCAACAATGGTTGCCTGCCTGCCTGCCTGTCGTTGGTTTCGTTGTTGGTCGGAAACGCTCAAGATGCCGAAATCCTTCACCTTTCTATTGTGGCTTTTAAACGACCATGTCGCAGCGTCATCGCACTCGTATCCCCCAGGCGAGACCCACTCGCTTACCGCCGAGGCAAACAAACATTCCGAAAGCTTTGGCGAACTCTGCGACGACAAACCACTTTGTCACATTTCAGTTGAATGCAGCATAAATTTTATTATAGCCTCCTGGTGTAAGCTCCTCTGTACCTCCTGCACCCTAAGCGATTTGGTTCGATATTTTCCTTCGAGTTTTCCGCCTCGCTACCTTAATCGTAAAAACTTGAAACCCCTACCCCAACCTATGGACAATTGTGCCACGAAATTCAAACTCCAGCAATCCGGTAGGCATCGATTCTTCTTCTACACTGTTCTTGGTTCCAGGTTCTCGCGTTCCGGGTGTGCAGAATCGATTTGCTGTGGAGACACACGCGAATCGTCGTAAAGCTCTGCTGTCGGTTGTAAGCAACGTTTTTGGCCTAGGTCCTGGCTAACTGCTAGGCTGGCAAACTGACAAGCTCTAAGGCTATAGCGAAAATGCTGCCCGGAAAATATGTGCTTCTTTCTCTGTGGCAATAAAATGTACATTTCTTGCTTACGACTTTTATGGTGCTGGCAGGAATGTGAACCGACTAGCCGAAAAACTAGGCCGGAAAACGGGACGGACGATAGAGGGTTCGCTGCGAAAAGGAATCACAACTTCGGGTACGCAAACGATAGCGGATAATTTATGCTTTAATATTTCGGCAAAATGGCCAAAGTTGTTTGGTTTGGAATCTCAGACCAGGCTGGTTAGCATTCCCTTACTACAAATACAGCTGAGGAATTTTAATTTCTGCTCCTTTTCCTGGAGATTGTTCCATAAATTTGAAATTTTAAGAGATAGTTTTCTTTAAAATACGAGAAGTCAAATACTTTTCACACAACTTTTTACATAAAATATGATAATTCATTGTTCATTTTGTTTCTTTTAAACACAAACTTGTTCCATTCTAGCTCGATCCAGTCATATTAGCGAAACACTTTGCATGAATTTGAAAGAAATATTAGGTATGCACAAACTAGAACCAAAAAAAGCTGCATTGATTAACTGCCGAACAACACTCTCACGCGACAGTGAGTGACTGCTGAACGAGTGACAAACGTCAGCGGGCAGTAAATCACCTGCAGTATTTCGGTGTGGCATTTTTCGCATGCATACGGTCTGCCAGCGGTAATCTCATCAAACAGCAACGGCGGCGAAATGCTGGTCTCGGTACGGACGGACGACGGTCTTCAACGACCGTGCCATTTAGACTTTTGGGTCGGTGGGACTTTCGTCCGTTTGTAACCACCAGTTGCGACGAGGGACTGCCCGGGAAGTGCAAACTGTTTAACAAATTCAATTGAGTGAGAATGTGATTTTGAGTATCAAGGTACCAGGTTCCAATGGATGGTGGCCGCGTAATGGAGCGAGAAGATCCGACCAATAGCAGCAAGCAGCAAAAAACGTGGTGATGCTTTATATACTGTGATGCCAAAGTACCGGCGTGTATCCGCAGGTTGCGGTGATTTAGTGCGAAGTGCAAAACAAATTATACGTCAATGCGGTGAAATGTGGTGATAAATTTAACGATCTTATTATGTAAATCATTACAAATCTCCCTCGGGGTATATTCCATTGCATTGCATTTCCACTGAAGTGTGATTGTTAATTTTGTGACCAATGCAATGTGAGATAATTAATCTAACAATTTATTGATTTTTTTTCTACCCATTACGCCAAAGTGATTTATATGCTAATTCATCTTCTGGAGTGTCAAAAAATAGAAAGAATAGTTTGGACTGTCGGCAATATTTTATACAGGGTGTTAGCTAGCTTAGTGCAAATGTTTCGTGGGGCATAGAGGACCACATTTGACGAAGAAATACCTTCTACGCATAAGGCCAAAGGTAACGATTGATTACAACGGTATTAGACATTTTTAGTTTTAGGCTCTTTTTCCATCAAATTAGCTCTACACTGATAATAAAACTTAGTTTATAGTACGAAAACGAACGTTTGCTTTACGAATTCTAAAACATCTTGGATGCTGTAGACGGCGGATCAGATGAATCAGGACAAATCAGCCATTGATAAAGGTACGTCCATCAGGACCGCATTTACCACATTCGGAACTCTCAAGACAACTCTTCGTCGACAGATTAAAGTACTTAACGATACGCCAACAATGAGGCTCGGATCTAAAGTCCTAGTTTTTAATGCTGTTCAGAAAGAGGAACTTGTTCAGCATTTACTAGAACTGGAGGAGCGGTTCTATGGACTCAGTATGATAAAAAAAAACTGGCATTTGAGTTGGCTAGGCGGTACAACTTAATTTTTTGTTAATTGCAGGCTAATTTTGTGCTATTTTATGAAAAATCTTTAAAAAATTTGTTTCAGTTGAGTAAATACTATTGAAGTTAGTTTTGCAACTCTAAAAACGCATAAAAACTGCCACGATTCGTCTAACTCCATCATGGTCCGTCTTACCCCTTGGGTGGTCCTTCTTACCCCGCCTGAAAATTAACGCGTGATATTTAAACGGTTCAAAAATTGACGAAAAAGCGTGGAAAAATACACAAAACAAATAATTGAATAATTTTTAATGTTAGGTAAATAAATACTAACACCTGAAAACAGAGAAAAGAAGAAAACTAACTTCATAGAGAAACGAGAGTGACAGATATAAAACAAGCATAGAAGAAAACACAGAAAATATTTAAAAGCAGCAAATCGTCAAAACAGAAACTGAGAAAGCAAAGGTTCCAAAGAAAAGGTAGAAAACAGAGAAAATAAGTTAAACAGTAAATAGAGAAAATAAGTCAAACATAAAACAGAGCAAATAAAAACAGAGATAATATACGAAGCAGAAAAGATGACTATAAAGGAATTCAAGGAACAGAGAAAACATAGAGAACGTACAGAGTATAGGAAACGAAACACAGAATCGATAAATCTCATGTTTTTCTTTTGACCTAATAATAAAGTCAGATATTTGAATAAATTTTTAAAACGTTTGTTATTCTAAGAAACGAAGGTAGTTATAGCTGAATGTAAAGAAACAAAAATATTGATAATGTCTTCAAGACGGGATAAGACGTGATGCAGAAGGACAGGGAAATTAGATTGGAAAGGGTCGTACAACACTTTTAGGAGGCACACGAATCTATTGGTATTGCTTTAATGACCCTTCTCAATCTAATTTTCCGTTATTTTCACTTCGCTTCTAGTCTAGTCTCGTCTTGGAGATACTATTGACACCTTTATTTCAGTACGTTCTTCTACAATTTACTTCGTTCCTTCTAAAAACTATCGTTATACGTATAAAATTAGAATACAGAAAACAAAAACAATACAGACACAGAGTGATTGAAATTAAGGAAAACAATTGTTCCAGAATAAGATCAAACTAATCTTATTTTGAGGTATTAATAATGAAAGGAAATAATAATGAAATAATAATTGAACCGGAGAAACCATAAAAGCATGAAGTAACTGAAGAAGCAACGAACAAAGAAACCCGAAATATTGAATATTAGTAAACTGGATGCATAAAATAGAAAGAACCGGAAAAGACTACTCTTTGTACAGTAAGTACAGTAATTGATAACAAAACTCATCCAATGCTGGTCAATTTAGTAGAGAAAGGAATATTAGTCAGATACTTACTAGTTTACAGTCGAAAATTGACCTTAAACGTCGATTCCGAACTGCTGCAAAATATTTTAAATTTGACGCTATTTCATGCATCCAAAGCCTTACAAATAGTTAAAAGGTATAAATACTTATGCCATAACACACATATGTAATCGTCATATTGGAATTTTCATTTTCAAAATTTGATAATTATCATTATTTGTGTGTACCGCCAACAGCCGTCGAAAAAATGGATATTGTTGCAACGAGTCAGGCACTACATCAAACGATGCTGAACTGCCATACAAAATAATACTCAATGTAAAATTTTCTGAAAATAAAATCTGAAAATTTCTTAGCAAGCCCAGTAACGAAAACTATAACCAAAAAATTATTTATGATTTATAAATTTAATATAATGGTACCGTAAAGGCACCTAATTTTGCGCACCCCACATTTCAGTCAAAACTTCCAAATTCCTGCAAATTTGCATCTTAATTAACACATCTAGGAAAATATGTGTACTTAGAGAAAACTGGCAAAGCAGAGAAATAAAGAAAACATAAATAAATAAAATAGTGGAACAGTGTTCATGAAAAAAGTAACATAAGGGAACAGAAATAGCATAATAAAAAAACGAGGAGAAAATAAAGCATAGAAAACATGACGAAAGAAAAACAAAGAAATCAAAAACAGAAAACAACGAAAATATAAGAACGGAGAAAGCAGATAACAGACAAAACAGGAAGGTTAAACACCGAGTGAACAGTATACAGAAAACCAACAAACAAAGCCACTGAACTGAGTCTTTGGTTCTCTCAAGAGTTCTATTCTGTTTTCTTAAGAATTCATTTGCAATCCGGATCCATCCGGATTGATTTGCAATTCAAAACAAAAAAAATCAAAAAAATAATATGACGCGAGCACTGTCTCAGTGTTACCCACGTCTGTTTGTCTCACTGTTCCCAATAGGTTTTATGAAAAAATAGTGAAATATCCTTGCGGCGCCCTATAGTCGGAAAATTGCGATTTAGCATTAGCATTAACATATGAGGTTGCAGACATCGTAGATGGCCATACAGGGTGTTCAATAAGTTTCAATACACTTTAAAAATGTGTTTAAAAAATGAAAATACATAATATTCGTTTCTGAGTCCATTTTTATTGAAGCAGTGTTTATTGAGAATCTTTACGACATATTTGGTGGAAGCACCCCCGTTTTGTGCTTTATGACGAGCTTGAGACGTTTCTCAAAAGAATCACACGCGGCACGCACCTGGTCCATGGGCATCTCATCCCAGATCTCGGAAATGAGCTTCTTAAATTGGTCCATCATGCTCACTTTATGTTCGCTCTGCTTGGCCAGCATACACGACAATACATAAAAGTCCAGGGGACTAAGACCCGGGGAGCCAGGAGGCCACAAAGTTTTATCGAGAAAATCAGTCAAACTCTCCCGATACCATGCTTGTACGATATTCGCCGTGTGACCCGGTGTGCCGTCTTGTTGAAAGATGTAATGATCTTTCCCGTAGAGGTCACGAAGTACCGGTGCCACAACCTTCTCCAGAACCTTGGTATTATAGCACGCGGCGTTGAGTTTCAGTTGGTTGAGTTTTTCTCGATAAACACGAGTGGAAGTTTCCCACGCTTGGATACGGACCCCCAAACCATCACCGACGCGGTGCTCTGGAACCGCGGGATGTTTATGTTGGACGGGGGGATGCTGGCCAACGTCGGCGCCCACAGCCGATCATTTCGGACATTGTGCGGCTGTTGCAAGATGAAGAGTTTCTCATTAGAAAACATGAACTCCTGACCAGCAGCGTGCCGCGAAGGTATCAGTTTTGCTCTGTCCGGCCTCTTCTTCGTTGTAGCCTCCGTTACCCCGTGAGCCGTGCATTTCTTGTACGGCTTGCATCCCAGGTCCTTCGCCATGATAGTGCGGGCAGTCCCGATTGACACATCCAGGTCAACAGCGGCCTTCCGGATCGATCGGTTCATTTTTCGACGAACCCGCTCCCTCACCACCTTGATGGCTGCTGGCATCCTCGCCGAACGCGGACGCCCGGATCTAGCACGGTCCTTGGCCAAGCCCGTCTCCCGGTACCGATGGATGGTGTTATAGATGAAACTTTGCTTCACCCCGTGGGATTTCAACCGCCGAAATATGTCGCCGGGTTGCTCACCTCTCGCAAACAACTTTACTACGACGTTGCGGTACTCCTTCATCGCGCGCGGTAAACAAATAACAAATGACATCAAGGCGACATCTTGCGCGTCGGTTAGTCTATATATAACGCTAAAGCGGACACCAGTACCAAAACGATGAAAAGTTGTATTAGAACTTATTGAACACCCTGTATAATCGCATTATATACCTGGCTACGTCCGAACAACCGCAGGGGATGTGGGTAGGAATGTTAGTGATAGCATCTACTTTTGAAAGTGCAGGGAACCCATACTACTTTTATATATGTTACATGAAAACAGAAGAGATCATGTGAGTAAGGTAAAGTAAACATGAGAATTCATCAATAAAGTATGTATATATGGTATATAATGAGTATAAATGGGCAAAAATAGAACAATCTCACCAACAATCCATCGAGTGAAATATAATTGCGTCATTTGAATTACCCTCAATTCATCTAATATCCAATAATTTAGCTTTTCGTTCTGATATCCATGTGCATTATTTAAACTTGTTACGACCAAAGTTTTCATCGTAATATCGCCAAAGTATCGCTAATATGATAAAATATTCTGCTTATTGTATACCACCGTGTTCGTTAGAATGTTCCCTGTCCGGTGGTATACAACAAGCGTAATATTTTATCATATTAGCGATACCAAGAGCGTTTTATTCTGAAGCGTTCGAAGTTTGAGACTGTTCTAAGTTTGAATCAGAACGGTACAGTAGGAGGTACTTGATGGGCTAAAACGAAACAAATAATTAAAATAACATATTAGGCTTACCTGCTACCAAAACCTTGTGGTTCAGCCGTCTGCCCAAAATCTCAGTTTTTGAGATCAGGCATCTGGGAACCACGCGGCAGGGGGTAAGAGAACAATTTTAAGGAGGGCGTAAGAGGGGGCTCCTAACCAGATGAAACACAAATTTCCTCAAAACTCTAGAACTAATCAAGCAAATGGAACCAAATTGGGCATGTGGGAGGCAAGAATTTTGACGTAGGACTACGTCTTTCAGGAAGGTAGCTGGTATAGGGGGTAATTCCAAAAAATCTTTCTCGAAAAGTGTTCAGGTTTTGAACGCTAATAGCTTAGTGGTTTCCCGAACGATTTTCAATATTCTTACACCAATCGATTGGAAAATCTACTAAGAATTGGCCCAAATGACGAAAAGTATGGATTCTTGATGTTGAACTATTGAAAAATTGAAAATAATGAACCTATGTTTTACCAGAATTCTCGCTTCGTGATTGGTTGGAAGATTCTTTACGATGATCTAAACCTATACCAATTTGATAACTGTGCTTGGGAAGTAAGCCAAAACAAGTGACCAAGTTTCCTCATTTCAACAAGATTTCTTAACACCGCGATTAAACGTAGACCATTTTGATGTCCTTGCTTGGGAAGTACGCCAGAAAGAGTGACAAAGCCCCCTCGTGCCAACAGATTTCTTACGAACCCGATTAAACCTATTCCAATTTGATATCAGTGTTGGAAAAATGTGCTACAGCTGTAGTGTTCGGTTATAATATGACTGTATGAATACGCATGCTTGCCGTTTCATTAGAAGTGTAGTGTGCTATTGATAAAATGGGATTGAATTGGTAAAATCCCTTCAACGTGGGGAACCATGGGTAATAAAAACAATCTTTAATTTCTGTAAGGTAGCAATTAAATTGTTTCCTAATGCGCATAGAAATAACTCTGAAATCTTCTGAGGATTGAACGCATGCAATGTTACTACATACTTTGATAAATGGATACATGCTACTATCACTACAAAGAGACTTACGTAGTCCTGCGTCACTTATATATGCGGTCGTGTCTTGTACACAACCCCTCTGATATTTTCTATGAATTGAATTAGGACCTTTGTCTTCTTCCAGAAGGGGGGATCTCATAAAAATGAAATACAAATTTCCACATAACTCGAGAACTAATCAAGCAAATGGAACCAAATTTGGCATGTGGTGGTTTTTGGAGGCATGAATTTATTTTATGATGGCTTGAGACCCCTCATTCCTGTGATAGGAGGATAAGGGATCTCATACAAATAAAACAGAAATTTTTGCGTTTGTGCCATATTTTCTGCTATGTAACAAGCGGTAAGCTTTAAAAGTAAACTAGTAAAACTTTCTCGGAGCAAAAGACAGTAAATCGACGCCGCTAGCTTACTTGCCTGTTCCCATTCATGTCAAAAGAGAAGGACATTCGAATGGCACGTCATATTTGTGATGACGTGCTTTGGCTTCAATGTTATTTGTGCCCTTTTAAAGCCCACAAGCGAGTTAAAGTAAGATTATTGAAACATATCAAGCTGCGCATAATTATATTTAATACACTAATCTGTGGGCTGGTCATTCATTACTTTTTCAACCTTTATGATGCACACAAGTGATTTTTAAAAGAAATCTCTATGTCTCAATGATTGCAGGCGTTATACTTATGAACCCCCGTCCACGCATTTTCAAAGCCACCATTGCATTCAAAGAAGAATTTAATCTGAATATTTCGGTCTTCTCTTTTAAACATGCACTTGCACAATGGCACTCACAGATTCTTATAAACATACATATGCCAGAAATCTAGTTTACATTATTCTTTGATCTAATGATCTGATATAGTCCTACGTCACCCTTTCGTACAATTAGGGGGCTGTATACCTTGATAGTTTTATTTTTAGTTTGATTCTGGATTATATTTATCACTAAATAAATGTTCTATTTTGTTTATTTAGTTATAAGATGCATCATCTAAATTAACGGGTGGCAACTAAGATTTTGGAATTTTTTCGAGGCCCCTATGCACAACAACAAACGACCTCAGAGCGAAATGAGAGTATGTATGTGTTAGCTCTCTTGCCTCTTTCTGCCAGTATTTTGTTATGGCATTTTTGGATGACCCATTAGTAGAAACATTGTCTATGGTTGCTTTTTTCAATGCATATGCATACACAAATTTCTGTAATTTTATGCTTTTTAATCAAATTTGATTATAGGTCCCACTTACCCCGATGAAGGAGGCAAGTGGGACCTATCGCCATGATTTGGAAAAGTCTCTTTAGATTCATTTCATGTAAGTCGATAGCCTATTTACGTAACCAAACCTTCAAAGTAGTACTACTGAAGAGTTTATGTGCTGCGAGAGTTTTAATATAATCGCAAGTGTAGAATACACAGTCGAATAAACTCTAACGCACTTTTTAGATCCCACTTGCCCCAGGGTATCTTACAAATATTTGCTTGACATAAAAAATTATCTTTCGCTCGGGGATTCTCCCATTTTCTCAGAGTACTTAAAATATTGAACGCTGGCTAAAAATATGACTATTTTAAAATTAATACTTTTTGGTAAACGTCAATTTATTGCAATTTTTTAAAACGTGTTTTGATACAACACACTTAGAGCATTAAGGCGCACTGGAAGAAACTGTGGCGACAAGTGGCGCCAAGAGTTGTTTTTTTATTAAAGTATATAAGAATTTATTTTTTATTATAAGAAGCTTATGACACTCCCCCATTGATTTTAAATTTGTATTATTTTATTTTTTAATAGGCAGTTATCAGTTCAGAAAGATCAGTTTTAAAAATTATATACAACAATCATATTTACGCCCGCAATAACTTTTTTTTTTTTACTTTTTTAAAATGACTTACTTTTCAAACTTTTAAAATGGTCAACTTCAAGGCTTTTTTCAAC
Organism: Sabethes cyaneus; assembly: GCF_943734655.1. NCBI lineage: Eukaryota > Metazoa > Arthropoda > Insecta > Diptera > Culicidae > Sabethes > Sabethes cyaneus. The sequence goes on from NC_071354.1 coordinate 81,816,855, forward strand.
AGTTCAAAATTACCGTCTCAAGTCCGTAGAGGATCACCGGTCTAATTAGCGTTTTGTACATCAACAGTTTTGTGCGGCTATGCTCCTTAATCAAAGCATCTTGCGGAGGGAAAAAAGGTACGACTTCCAGCGTCATTGAAAATATATGAACTCTTAACAATTTTCCATTCATCGCTGTCAATAGTCAAAGTCCGTGGGAGCTGAACGTTGTCTTCGCTGAAGCCTCTTCCTAGCATATATTTAGTTTTCGATACATTGATTTGTAACCCAATTCTCCTAGCCTCCGTTTTTAGTCTGACGTAGTTTGCCTCCATCATCCCAAGGTTTCTAATAATGATTTCGAAGTCGTCTACGAAGGCTAGAAGTTTTTTGCTGAAGGTCTTTCTTCTCGTTTCGATATCCGCTCACCGGATGTTTAATAACATACAGGGCAGTCCACCCCCTCTGTACGATTTGAAGGGACTCAAAAGCAGGACCTGACAATGTCAATTTCAATTGCATAGCGTCACTCAGCAATGAAGTAGTGAAGCTTCGGTTTCAACAGAAGCAGCACCGCTTCAGTTTCAAACTGGTTTCAGTCAGCGTCAGCAAAACGGGGTTCACTTGGTCATCGATTTCAACTCTTCATTTGTACTTTTGTATCAAATATTCAGAAAAAGGCCAGCAATTATGAATGCAAATGAATTGAATTTGAGTAACATTTCCTACAATACAACGCATATTAAAATTAACCTTGTCAATGTCGACAAATCGTGTATGACTTTCTACCGTCGTCAATTGAAACAACTACCAACTTCAATTGAAGCTTGCTTGAAACGTTCTGTTCAAAAAGTGAAGCAAGTCACTTCATGTAAGAAGCGAAGGTAAGAGAAAGTCAGTTTCACTTACAGTTGGATTTCGATTTTGGCAACAAATGCGGGTCGCCTATGTTGCCAAAATCGAAACCGTGCCAAAATCGAGACCTTTTTTCGATATGAAAAAAATTAATGTAAATGCTTTAGAAGTTAACTAAATATCATTAATCACCGATTGCAACCATTTTATGTTTAACCGTTATGTGTGCGACAAAAATAACACCTTTAGCAGGGCGACAAGGGTACCCGGGTACCCAAAATTGATATTGTTATAACATCAATAATTTTAAACCGATTTTGATGAAATAGGTGTCATTTGATTCGTTAATTTATCTAGTTTTGAATTCATTGGCTATTTGGCCATTAAAAGACATACGGGGCCCGAAAAACCGGAATTCCGACAGAGTGTCCGCTGTGAGGTAGAGAACTGGTTGTATTGCAGGAAAATCAGTCATGCGGATATAAAAACTCTAAAAATTCATACAATGAACTATTTCATATAATGAGATGAATCAGGTTGGTCATTCTGGAGTAGGTTCCTGTGGGGTCATGGGTGGCCAGTCTAGGATTGGAGGTAAAACCTAGCAATATGGGTATCAAAGTTCTTGGAATTAGTTCAGTAGGTGATATTTTTTACATTTCGTTGTATTTTGATTGGTTATTTTGAAAATGGTTTCTACGGGGTCACAGATGATACCGCAGGATTCAAGATAATGCTTAGCATTATCAGAACAGTTTAAAACGTAGAACCATCCGTTATACATTTGGAACCAGTTCCGAAATTATTATTCAGTACTAAACTGGCCATATCCGTTCAAAACATCTAAAAGATCCGCTAAACCAATTCTAATATTGGATTAGGCACCCAACTGGCCATCTGTAGCCCTACAGGGACCCAATTCTGGAATGGCCAATGCAATCTAAAGTCACCAATTTATATAATAAGATGAAAAAAGGGTCCACAATGTCAAGTTCAAAACTAATAGCTTTACTGAAGGCTGATATTCTTTCAAAGCAAGCGGCTTCCCACGTTTTACCGGACGTTGCTCCGGAATTACCGATTCCCGGGAACTACATGTCATTTGATGGCCAAATACTTTATCTAATCAAAACTAGATAAATGTACGAATCAAATGCCACTGGTTTCATCCAAATCGGTTCAAGATAGCCAAAGTTATAAACATAGCAAATCATGGGTACCCGGGTACCCTTGTCGCCCTCCTACGTAATAAAAAAATTCAAGGGCCTCTCATTGCTAATCCCCTTTATGGATATGCACCAAAAAACCTCAATTACTTAAGATCAACGAGTATTACGATGTCGCAAAATTTCAAAAACGTATGTTTTAAATTGAATGAGTTATAACTATTTTAAAACTGAAAAGGTACCCGGGTAGCCTGTTGCACACATAACGGTTAAAAAGTCCGACAAGAGCTATCCGTCCGGTGCAAATAAGTTATTGACACCCTGCGGTAAGACGTAGTCCTACGGCAATAAAAATATTATTATTCGAAACCACATAACTTTTTTTCATGAACATACTCAGGGCATCATTTTTTCGTCATTTAAAGCATGTATGCGGAAACTGATTGATATTTAAGCATATTTTTCGAAGAGAAATATCTTGTGTTGCCAAAAACGGATACTTTTGTTGCCAAAATCGAGGCATGATAAAATCGAACCATGCCAAAATCGAACCATGCCAAATTCGAAATCCAACTGTATATGTTTCGACGATGCCGGGCCCTGCTCAAAAGTGTTAACAAAACACGCACGCAGCACATCACATGCTCCAGGGTAGCTTTGAGCAACCGCGTTAGGACAAACTAAAACCGTTCTGGTTCATTATCTGCCATAGCAGTTCACGCTCGACTGTATCATACCCTGTACCCATTCCCGTGACTTTAAGGATCCACACTGCCTGAAAGCTCTTTATTGCTCTTTGGTTCGTCCAGTTCTGGAAAACTGCAATTTGGTTTGGTTCCCTCACCAGTTGTCTTGGAATTTGCGGATTGAACGTATCCAGAAAAGATTTGTCCGACTTGCGCTGCGTGAGCTTCCTTGGCGCGATCCTGTTAATCTACCACCGTATCCAGACCGTTGCCGCCTACTGGGTATCGATACGCTCGAGCGCCGTCGGAAACTGCATCAGGCTATTTTTATTGCGAAACTGATGATTGGTGACATTGACTCGCCGACGCTTTTGTCTCGCATAAATTTCCGTGCTTCACAACGTGCCCTTCGCTCTACTGGCCTGCTACAAACCAATTATCATCGTACGTTGTTTGGTTATCAAGAACCCATTACCGCCTGCATTAGGACTTTTGAATTGACTGACGAAATTTTCGATTTTAATGAAACTACACAGCAATTTGTGACGAAACTTAAGAGATCTAGTATTATATGAATTTGACGCTAATCCATTTATTAAGAACATTGTTCAGATAAATTATTGTAATAATAAATAAATAAATAAATAAATAAATAAATAAATAAATAAATAAATAAATACCCTGAAATCCATGAAAATATGATACATGGGCACGTTGTACTCCAGAAATTTCTGAAGGATTTGAAGGGGAGTTAAAATTTGATCCCAAGTAGCAAGAGTTCCCATACTATCCGCCTGATACTGCCTTACGAATTATTTTGCTATTGAGGATAGACGACGTAACAAGATCCAAAGGAGCACCTTATAGACGGCGTTGATCAGCGTAATGTCGCGGTAGTTACAGAAACTGAGCCGATCGCTATTTTTATAGACGGGACAACACATCCCACGCATTGCTCCAGTAGCTTCTTCTCCTCCCAAATCTTTAAAATTATGCAGTGAAGTGGCATTGCTAGTGGTTCTTTTCCATTTTTGTAAAGTTCTGCCGGGATCGGTCCTTTTTGGCTCTATTATTCTTCAGCTGACCGATCTCACCGGATCTCTTCGAGATCGAGAACCGACGCGCTGCTAACGTTTGTAGGTACTCCTAGGTTAATTTTCGTTTCATTTCTTTCTGTTATATCGCCATTGAGATGCCCACCGAAGAATTGCTTCCACCTGTCTACCACCTCGCGCTCATTTCTGACCAGGTTTCTCCCTTCATCCTTACACATATCAGGCTTCGGTGTGTATCCTTTAGGAGATTGGTTAACCTTTTCATAGAACTTGCGCGTCTCACCCGGAGAAATTATTCTAAATCTTCGCGATCTCTGTCCTTCTCATACTTTTTCCTCCTCAGAATCGCGGTCAATGCTTCGATAGTTTTACAAGCGCTTTTTTCCTCTCCATCGCTTGTTGGCATTCCCCGTCAAACCAATTACAATCATTTCGTGCACTAGAGGTTCCTTTATCTAGCACCGCGGTTGGAGCCTCATTGACGTCCAAGTGTATCATGCTCCTTCCGACTTCGAGGGTCGAACCAACTAGGTCCATAGAAAAAGTTCGTTCTCGGTAACTCGTGGGTTGTCGAATTACTGATTGTTTATCCAAGAAGGACAGCTTTGTCGCGGGGAATAAACCGTCGATAGTTTTGAGCGTACATGTGCTGTCCGAGTCGATAACCACACCCCGTAGGAAGCGTAGGAAGCACATGTTCGAGAAAAACAGGCCATTGATGAAACTATGGTCGATTTAGTTCAATGTTTGTCGATTAGGTAGTCTTCAAGTGGATCTCTGCGGGGAAAGACAGTGCTTCTGACACCAAGCCTCCGGATATTGATGTATCGCTGTTCGTTATCGTTCGTTATCGTTAGTGTGCAGGCTATTGGGCCCGATCACCCATCTATATATTGCTTCCTTGTCAATCTGGGCGTTCATATTCCTAACGACGATCTTGATGTCCCGTGATGAATAGCTCTCGTACGTTGCCACCAGCTGCGCGAAGAACATTTCCTTCTCGTTGTCGGGTCAACTTTCGTATGGACACAGTTCGTTTAGGATGTGGTAGTTGAAGAAACGGTCTTTTATACTCAACATATACATCCTCTCGTTGATCGTCTTCCAGTCCATCACGCGACTGGATTTTACCCATCACTACAAAAGCTGTTCCCAGCTCGTTGATTGCTCCACACCGTTCTTCTCGCCTTTGCGACAGATCCCATGCAGTGCCGTGATTCCGGGGTTATAACTGATCGAGCAGTTCCTAATCCAATTTTCTGGAGTTTCCATAATAGAAAGGTTTAGGTATGTTGCCTTATTGGGCTCACGCTACCGAGTCTTGTGATGGGGCTACCATCTTAAGTATAGTACCGAGACAACACGTTTTTTAATTCAGTCGCATGCCCCGGATCACACGCTGTCGTGAGCCGCTCCTAACCTGTAGTACAACCCCGCACTTCGTAGAAAAATCCTCAAGCCACCAAGAGCCGCCCCTGACATGAGAACAGACGCTCAAAAGGCTGACAAAGTTATTATTCATTGCTACACAAAGCGTTCGCATGAATCCCTTCTTCCCTGTCGGTATAAATTTTTCTCGAAAGCAGGTTTTGAAAGTATCTCAAGCACGACGGCAATTTTTTTTGTGTTTTAAAGCTTATAAAATTATTTAGTATTTGACCCATCTTTTTCCGATATTGCAATTTCTGTGTTTTTTAGAAAAGTCTAAATTAAATTTTTTGACAAAAAAAATTACTTTCATGTTTAAATGTCCGCCATTTTGTTATCCATTTGAATTTAAAAAAAGTGTGGATCAAATACCAGATAATTTAGTATACTTCCATGTCGTTTTGGAATTTTTCATTTTGGATATGTCCCGAGCGTCAATCCAAGGTACCGCATTTTATTTTATTGGTCGTCTTCTTAGCGCCTCAAGGGAAGGAGGAGGAGGTTCCCAAATAAAAAAATTGTTAATGTCGATGGTCATTCGCGTTATCGAGAAAAAAATATTTTAAATGATGCAAAAAATATGGTGTGAAAGGTACTATGCCTCCTTAAATTAGTTACTTTGCCCCGGAATACGTGGAAAAATTGAGTGAAGTCGAGAACATCAATGACAGTATAATTTTGGACCCAAATCTAAAATTATATCTATTCCGGAACGCTAAAAGTGTGCAAAACTGATAGGGGGATGGGGCCCCTTGTCACTCGTTGGTAGTGACAAGGGGCCCCATCCCCCTATCAGTTTGGCCTTGCGGGAAAAAATAAAAAATACATGTCTGAGGTTTATTGTTAATTCATTAAAAAGAAAATTTTTAGGTGGGGTTCGGCTTTTTATCTCTGCTAGAAATAACGTGGGGTTTATTGAATTCACAGATTTTCAGATTAAGTAGGTTTCATTTATCCTGTATGTCATATTACGACATCACTAAAATTAGAAATATTTTTCAAATTCTTAAAAAAACACCGTCGCTATCAATTAAAACATTCAAAAACAACATTAAAACCAATCGAAAAATCGACTCTACGTTCAACTATTTAATCGTTTGCCTAGATGATTGATGTGCAGAATTAAATGGAAACAATAATTACTCAAATTATCATAAACAACTTTTGCATTGTTTGTTGGCGATATCAGACGAGAGTCAAAAGCCATTCAAACTTTAAACATAAGTCACTTTGTGCTGCCTATCTTTAATTGATTCGGTTTATACAAATTCACGCAGTGTAATTAATTGTTTTTCCGGGTGCAGACCTCTCGACAAGTAAACCGCATAAAACCCGTGCCAAACCCTCAGCCTCTTTCCAACTTATTTGCAATACCACAGGGAAATTAATGTACAGGAAATTATGCTATCATCATTATCACAACATTATCGTTATTGCTATTGCACTCCATACGACCCACACCTCCTAGCTCCTGGCGTGTTATCGTGTCCAAACTATCTAGCCCCTAGTGAAAACTTTCACTTTGACCGGTGTTGTAGATGATTCGAAATACAAATATCTACCCGCTTAGATGAATATGTCCCATTATCGCATACCATAGCAGTATACATAACCATCACGGTATGCGAAAACGATGCCAATAAAATATTCTAATCAATTCAATTTAAATTAAAGTTGAATTAGTTTCCGAAAACGATAGAACTTGATAAAGCAAGCCACAGACTCAGGCAATTTGACTAGCAAAGCGAAACTTTAACCAGGTAGGGTGCAGGTAGATGTGACGGGAAGAGCTGAACAAATTTGCGCAGAACGGATGTTTTATCTGCTTTCCGCTGACGGTCTGGTGCTTTCGAACATGTGTTTCATCAAAACATGATGATACAATTCCGGTGCAAATGTGTTGAACAATTATTCGAGATAAAATGCATACGAATGAGTCTTACTGTTACAATGCTAATACCTGTTCGAAATCACTGTAAAAGTGACAACTAAGTCACAGCTTGTATCATTGACATTTTGTCCAGAAGTCTACGAACGGATTCTATATTAATTGGACAAATAATGACCATCTCCTAGAAATGACTAAAGCAATTTTTATGCAAAAGAAATCGATAAAAAAGTTCTACACCTTGTTGATTAACATAAAAAAAATCTTGGTTAAACAGTTTAAATTAAATAAGGTAAGAAGATAAATACACGGATGTGGATGATAGATAAAAACTCAAATTCAAATGATACAGGTTTCCCCAAGTTGAAACTGCGCGTAATTAAATGTTCTTGGAAAGAGTTTGATAAGATAGTTCTCACGAAATCTGAATATTGTGGATTTGTAGACATTGTTATTGTGTCAAAAATTTTAGTTGTGCAACTAAGTTCTCACTTATTGCACACACACACTCAAGTATTGAGGTCTGTGCCTAAAGGAACGAACGAAGGGTTCACGTAGGACTGCGAATGCGGATACAGTTCGACAATGCATGAAAATTTGAAAATGTTCTGTAGTTTGTAACGAAAATTTATAATTTACTGCATTGTAATAAGAGCCTTAAAACATGTATATACATTTGTTAAAGTTATCCTAATTATCCTAAATGCCAGCACTCTGTATAGAGTTTGTAGATCCACTAAGAGTTAAGCCATCAGGCCACAATTACACATCTTCTAATGATTGGCGATGATTTCGCATTTTCACCATTTTTGTATGACTTGTAGCACTAGTCAACTTTGAGTAACTGGCTTAAAACTGATATGCAGTTGACAAAGTTAGCTTGCTTAAGGAGCTTGCTTACAACTACGGTTGAACCGAAAAAATAAATAACTATTCTGAGTTATCATTTACAACACTGATTCGCATTCATTGTGATAGATTGATTTGAAGTATAATTGTCTTACAATTAATATGAGGACAGCCTGTTAAAATATCAATTAGCTAACGTCCTCTGCATCTTATTAGTTCCTTTCGACACTACTTTACTTTAGCAATTTGCATACTTGACAGAAATACAATTGAAACAATGTAACAAATTGCAAGCAGCTAACAGACGCAAAGCAGCAAATTAAACGCTCAAAAACTATTCTCGGATAAGACAGTCGATGATTTTCCTCTCTTTGAAAATTGCTGCGTCACGTCACATGAACAAATATCTCTTCAGCTCTGTTTCCGTACAAGACAACCACCCATATTCTGTATTTCGAACGTGTTGAAATATTTCGATCGACTTGGCAAATATTTTTTTCATATGCAGATCGTTCGTTCGAGCCGCTGGCTATTTTTTTCGAACGAAACATAAACCCTTTCGAAATACAGAATAGAGGTGAACAGTTCCAAACAAATTCTTGCAACATGTGGATGCAATCTGGCCAAAGAAAAAGATGACCACTCATTTTTCTACGACGTTTCACTTTCAGGACATCACATTGGAATAGATTGAACGTTTAAAGATAAAATCGGTTGAAGTAAAGGGGTGGTTTTACACTTTAATAAAATTGTTCACTTTCAAGATATCAGATTGGACTAGGTTAAATGTTCAAACGATAAAATCGGTTGAAGAAAACGAGTGGTTTAACACTCTTGGGTACTTTCTAAGCACAGTTTAAACGTCTTAAAGAGTCTTCTACCTGTTGGGACGGAGGGGTTTTGTTACTTTTTATTGTAAAAGGAAACCACACCAAATAGATGATATGTTTAACTGTCCCTGCCTGTGAAGCAAGGTAATCACAAAGAAAATGTTTGGGAAACTTTGACCGGGAAATATCCGTTAATTTTCACTATTTAGTGATTGATAGAGTGAAAATCGTAATTAAAACCACATAATTACTACATCTATTATAAATCAATTGGAATTCAAACCATCAAAATCCATTCAGAATTGGCAGAGCTATTAGCGTTCAAAATCTTTCATTTTTTCGTGTCGCTCGCATTTTTTTTTTATTTTTTGGAATCGCCCACCAGCTACCTCCCTGAGAGATGTAGTCCTACGTCAAAAATGCAACTTTATTATGAAAAAGTGGTTACATATGAATCATTCAAAATATTTCCCATCTGTACCTACACAACTACTATACAGCTTTTCAGGCTATTCCCGAATCATCTGGGATCGTTATCTGGGATAGAACTTCTCATTTGAGTGTTTCCAAGTAGGTTTTAACGGGTTTGGCAACATGAAGCCCAGTATTGCCATGCTGCAGAATTACCTTTTCGTGCATTTACTCACATATTTATTTATTTAGCTTCCGTTCTAAGATAAAGTCTGATGAACAAAATTTCTCCAATTTACCTACCACTCGGCTCTCCAATTCTTTGGATACCGTATACTTGCCGCCAGATATCCCTCCACCTGGTCCAACCTCTCTTGCTCGCGTTGTTTCTGAACGTCTTTTTCCTAGCAAAAAAGAAGTGATTGATATTATTTCTTCTTTGCAGGTAAATCTGCAGGTTCCAGCATTCTTTCAACATGTGCTGACTACCATATCCGTCTAGCCTTAGCCATCTTTGGTTCGCCATAGAGCTGATCAACTTCATGGCTCACCCCTACATACTCCGTTCTCCTATATGCCGCAAAGATCGTTCTTAGAACTCGTCTCTCGGAAACCCCGAGTACTCACAAGACCTCTTCAAACACTGTCCACGTTTCATGACCGTAAAGAACCGGTCAAATTAACGTCTTGTATGTACACTTTGTACAAAGGCTTACTCTGTTCTAGCTCCTGAAATTTGTAGTGAGTGTCATTGTCCGCCAATGCCAGTGAGCGAACTCATCGCCGTCGATCGTTACATTACGGCCTAAACAGCTTCTGTTATTCTCGTTTGTTTTGTTTCGACGTACCTAAGACTTTTAACCCAGCCTTCTCTGCTTCGCACTTCAGTCTAGTGCATTGTCCAGACACCACCACAAATATTCTGCTGACAATATTCGTGTCATCGGCAAAGCAGTTGAATTTATTAGATTTGTTGAAGACTGTGTCTCGCGTAAAAATATCCGCTTAGGCCTCTGTGTGGTTCAAAAAAACTCAACAATCCGCCCGAAATCCACAGACAGCACAGAAGACGTTGATCGTCATTGGGCCCGTCATTGGCCGTCTTTCAACGAAGCCGGCTTTAAAAATTCACACAAATCTGTTCACAATTGGCTATAGTCTTCGGAAGATGATTTGGGAGTGCATCTGTATGTTTGTATGTGATATTATATGTGGTGACTTGCAGGACTTGCAGCACCAATTCCCGGTCTCGTCGGAGGACCAACTACGCTCGGAAGAGTCCTTATTTCCTGTTAGTATACGACCTTGGTTTCCACCAGGGGTAGTTTCCCGATTTCCACTGCAGTTAGTTGAACCCGGCACGAGGAGGTATGGATAGGTAATACTGAATAAAAGGTTAAGGACCCCTGTAGGGTTTTTTATGCCTACAAGTGCGAAAGGCATGAAACCCACTATAACCGAAATTTAAACGAGTTACAGAAGATCGACTCAAACAACGCAGACCTTGAGCGCACTATGGGATGTCTGGATCTAGAAGAGACAGAGTTTTGTGGTAACAACTACATGGTTATTGGGGGATCGGTCTTTCTCCATAGATCAGCACAAAGGTCACGTAGGTTTTCACGACGGCAGAACAGAAAAGTGGAGAAGTTGAATGGAGAAGAAGCCATCTTGATGTACGCAACAAGCGCATTGCCGATATTTCATCCGACCATCACCTTGTTTTCACTGAGACTGAGACTGAGCTTGCGCGTCGTTACAACTTTCGCTGGTTGGTAAATCTACCATAATTTCTGTCGTAAATGAGTTTCTTCAAGTGCCAAAGTGCCAAAATTGTGCTGCTTAGGATATTAGTCCCTAAAAAGGAAGACCTAAGTGAATGCGGTAACTGCCGTGGCATCACGTTGCTCTGTATTACTCTTAAAGTACTCTGCAAGGTAATCCTCAACCGGATCCAGGGAAGATAGGGCCGGGGTGGCTCGTACTGTTTCAAGCACTCGTCTCCATTCAACTCGGTCTTGGGCCACTCGTCGCCAATTTTCTAGTCATCTCAGAAGTCGCAAATCACTTTCGACCTGTTCGAGCCAGCGTGTACGTTGGGCCTCCTGTTCCTGGTGCCGGTGGGGTTGTTGAAGAGGACTATTTTCGTCGCACTGTCGTCCGGCATCATAACGACGTGTCCGGCCCACGGCAGCCTGCTAACTTTCGCTAGATGTACGATGGAAGTATCCCCAAGCAGTGCCTTTAGCTCGTGATTCATACGCCTTCGCCACTCTCCGCTTTCAATTTGTACTCCGCCAAATATCGTCCGCAGTACTTTCCGCTCGAACACGGCAAGGGCGCGTATGTCCTCCGGATCAGTGTCACGGCTTCAAGTCCATAAAGAACTACCGATCTAATAAGGGTTTTGTACATTGTTAGCTTCATGCAGCGGCGTATGCTTCCTGATCGTAGTGTTTTACGAAGGGCAAAGTAGGAGATGCGCGTTTGTTTCCTTTGAGCCTCTTCCTTTCATGTATTTGGTCTTCGACGCATTTATTTTTGGCTACCCTCGGTAAAGATGGTTGGCTACCCTTGGTAAAAATAGTGCCTCTCGTTTCGATGCCCGCTCGTCGGATTACCCCCTCAAGAGCGATGTTGAACAACATGCAGGACAAACCGTCACCTTGTCTCAACCCTCGCCGCGTCTCGAAGGGACTCGAGAGTGTCCCAGAGATGCATACGAAACACATCACTCGATCCGGTGTAGCTCTGATCAATCGCGTCAGTTTGTCCGGAAAACCGTGTTCCTGCATTGTCTGCCATAGCTTATCTCGATCGACTGTATCGTATGCTGCTTTGAAATCAATAAAGATGTGATGCGTGGGCACGTTGGTCTCCCGACATTTCTGCAAGATCTGTCGGATAGTAAAAATTTGGTCCGTAGTTGCACGAGCCCCCATGAAACCCGCCTGATAATTTCCTACGAAACCTTGTGCTATCGATGACTACCGGCGTAACAGGACCTGGAAGAGTACCTTGTAGGCGGCGTTTACCAGCGTAATACCGCATTATTTGCAGCAGTCTAGCCGATCACCCTTTTTGTAGATGGGACAAACCACTCCCTCCATCCATTCCTCCGGTAGCTTTTCCTCCTCCCAAATCCTCAAAATAACCCAGAGCCTTTGCTAGCGTTTCTCCGCAATGTTTATAAGGCTCTGCCGGTAGGCGGTCCTTCCCAGCGGCTTTATTGGTCTTCATCAGCCTGATTTCTCGTTTGATTTCTTGGAGATCAGGTGCTAGGACATTGCTATCTTCCATGGGCGCTCCTAGGTTAATTTCCGTTCCGCCTCCTTCTGCGACTTCGCCATTGAGGTGTTCATCGAAGAACTGCTTCCATCTGTCAACCACCTCGCGCTCGTTTGTGATTAGATTCCCTCCCTCGTCCCTAAGCATATCAGGTTTCGGTGTGTAGCCCTTCCGAGTTGTGTTCACCTTCTCATAAAACTTGTGCGTGTCATTAGCTCGATATAGTTGTTCTAATTCTTCACGATCTCTGTGGGGAAGTGGGGATATCTGATTTCATTCTTGATCTGCTGGATCGGCGAGCAAAAAAAGCAAAGCAAAGCAAAGGCTTGATACTACATTCCGTTATCGAAACTTGACTTTCTGTTTTTATACGACAGACTTCGCAGCCAACTGTTAAAGTACAGGACAATTTCAGGGCCAGTTGCTACGATCCTATTGACTCTAACAACCTCTCCCAGCCGAGATTCGAACATGGATTATTAGGCCAGCGTCATACCTCGAAGTCAGTTGGCCTCCCTTTTCTGTTATTTCCGTTAGAAGCCTTTTCTGTTATTTCCGTTAGAAGTAGTTGTTCACAGACGAAAACACGCCCAAATTCTTTGATTTTGCATTATTTTGAATGCTTGAACAAGCTTTACTTGCGCTTGGCACAAAACCTCATCCAGCAATACCTAAAATCCAGCGTCTTTGAAGGCTGCTAGGTTTTCTTTCCGCGGCCGGTGGTCAATAATATCTAAATCATCGCCTTCGGAGTGACGTAACTAATTTTCTCATTTAGCGCGCAGTATCCGTAAACTTTTTGCAGTAATCCATACGCTTCAGTTTCATTTTAATTACAATTTCAATTATAAATTGTTTGAATAAATCATACGAACAATTTCACAATAAACGTGGATGAGTAGGTAGACCTAAATCCACTTCATTGACGGTATAATTTAAGAAGGTAGCTATTAGATAAACAGGTTTCAACCATGCCCAATATTGCTGACTAAGAGCCCAAAGGTTGGTTATTATATTTTAATGCTGCAATCACCATAAGAAGTTAAATTTTAAATATTTTTTTTAATTTCATCACCTTAAAATATTCCTCTGCAACAGTTTATCCCAATTGGATCAAGTACTGATGACGCTGCCGATGCCTCTGCCGGGCGAGCTGATGGGAATAAAATTTAAACTTTTATCTGTTGCTGACATGGAAATTAACGCTATCCAGGATAATGATATCGCTTGTAATTTGCATACAAGAGCAACCGTAGCACGACTCCCTGCTAACACTTCCCCTTGCCCGAAACAGGTTTATGTCCACTCAACGAATTGGGGCCCCAATTTTACGCCCTCTCCGTTGCTCTCTAACCCTCTGTCCAAATTTCGAGGAAACCGAGCGTTCGCACTGAACTGCACGGCACGCATTTATGTAATGTAATGCCGCATATAAAGAGCAAACCAACTGCACACTATCATAGGATGCACTCTCTACAAGCCAACAGATAGCACAATTATCAAATTTATACTGCATTATGTAATTTTCAGTGCTGGCAGATTGGTCCAGTGAACCGTTAATCTTTTGAACGGTGGACGACTACTGAGCATGGCGCTAATTTCACCTTAATTTACACTGCACTTTAGAATATAATAAAGATTTTTATGTCGTGATTGATTATCGAACTTTTCCAGATGCTCTAAAAACTCACCAGCAATAACAGTACCAAACGTGAACATTCTATCAAACAAGCGAACCAATCTATGTACTTCCAATCGTTAAAGTTGATCAATAGACCACAGACAATAATAGGTCAATCAGTCACATTATCAAGAAGCTGAAATCCTTAGCAAACGGTGCTGATAGTTATTGACCACCATATCACCCACTACCAATACACCCGGAAAACTCGAATGCAGTTAAACCAAAATGCAAGCCAGAAGCATACAAAACTGGTAACATACTGCTCTTGCACAATCAGCAGATCTTGTTGTACCACCATTAAGTAGTGGCCGAGAATATAAAAGCAAAGGAAGGTAAGGTGTACATACATAAGTGAAGCAGGCGGGAAAACAACTTCCGCTTGGTGGCACACGAGCAGATTCAAACTGTTCCGTTTCACATCCGCTGTGAAACCGAAGGAAGCAACCGTTCTATTAGCTCACTGGGAGGACTACGATGCGATGCCGTCCCGTATATCTTCGCCACACCACGGTCAGCAGTCAGCGGGGTGCCGCTGCCGATGTTTCGGTTATTGATGAGCGCACCATAAATCTGTTTGCTTCCCTGTTACTGCGGATGCCGTACGAGGAGCAATGCCGATATAAAATTTCAAGAATGCACTTTCGGAATGAAACCCCGTATAAATGCAATGCTCAAATCTTCCGATTCGCCTGTTTAGTCGAAAATTTGACGCAGGATTATATTTTCGTTATCGGCACAAGAATGCACGTTGTGATGATAAAATCATGGAAATGATATATTTGCTGGATTCTTCTTGCATTTTTCCGAAATCAATGCTCTTGCTTACGCTGTTGTTATTCCTTGTTTTTCATGCCCAAAATGCATTTATAACCCTATTTGATGAACCGAATAAGACTATGATTCGGATGTGCGATCCTAATACGGAGCTGATAGTAATGTGATAATCCTATCAAATTAAGCTCCCGTTGTTTGTCATTCAATGGCACCAGTAGTAAGTGCTAGTTAATTTGGACATATCAAAAAAAAACGTCATACCAAACTACTCGCCATTTGCGGAAAGTATTGATTTTCATCTTTCAATCGAAGAAAATGGCAGCAGGAACACATCAATCAGCTCTAAAAAGTTTACAGAGATGCTGCTTTAAGTTACTTGACGTATGACGCGGCGGTGATTTTGATGATGACGACCATCCACGCAATGGAAGGCCATAAAGTTAATGCTGAATTGGAAGCATTGCTCGTTGAGAATCCACATCGAACGCAAGAAGAGCTTGCTTCAGCATTACTCCAGCATTCACCATTTCCAACCGATAGCTTGCATGAGTCAAAAGCAAGAAACATGGATGAAATGAGACTAAAGACCTCATACAATAACCGCCTTCGGGAGAGTTATATTGTAAAAATAACGACGGAGATGTCGAAATGGAATAATTCGTAAACGACGTTGAAGTGAGCTTTCAGGCACCTAGCTGGGTCAAACAGGCCGTAATTAACTCTCCGTGAACTCCGCTAGTGAGGGACCTTACTGATGAACTAACACGTGTGACACCATAAAAAGAGTGAATAAGTGATGGGGAAATTGGATCGGGATCCGAACTGTCTGTTACAAGCCAGGATAAAGGAGGAGTGTTGAGATTTGTGTTTCATGTGATGGATCCATCTAGATCTGCACCCCAAGTCTCTTCCGTGGCAAATCTTGTAACAAACTTTTGCTTTCAATATCGCAAGTAACATTGGAGCATGCTGCATTCTGAGTAAATTGCAGAAGAGGACCCCAATCCTCGGTGTAACGCGACCCGTGCCTAAAGATGAATGCTTGGGGGGGGGGGGTCTAACTAAGTCTCCCAAGGTCTAACGAAGTCTGCATGGTACCAGAGCACCCCGTGCAGTAATTTGCTCCCTCCGTTCTAAGCTGGTAAACGACAGTTGATTCTTTCTTCCAGCAAATTAAGACCATCGAGATGGAAATAATTAATAGAACTTTTATTTGAATCCTCTAACGGGTAAGACCGTCTGTAGACGGCCTTCGCTTTTGGAGCTCCAGAACCTAATACGAAAATTGTCCTGAATTGACAATATGAGAAATATGTTTGGGAACAGATTTCCTGACAAGGTGATACTAATATCATAACATTCTGACCATGCGTTCAAAAGTTATCATCTTTCAAAAACAGGAATTCCGAAAAATTCCGAAAAAAAATTATGGTGCGAATATTCCCTTTTTTACGTTTGAAGAAAAAGGACATCTAGAACAAAATGTTCGATCTCAAATTTTTTCTATGAGTAAATTACATGCTTTTTTTCAATTTTGTGATATATTAGAACTGAAAAAATATTTGGGTAGAGCGTTAGGCACGAAAAACTAAAAAGAGAAATTGGACTATTTCATACCTAGCGGTCCTCCAGATAAATATTTTCCCATGAAAATCAACACTCGAGCTTCTTTTGAGTGTACTTTCCTGATAAAGTAATCATTTGCTCGATCGCATCGTTTTTACGATGTTGCCCGTTAGAGGGTTAAATATAAATAACAAATCAAGTGGGGGATCAGCGCTCAGGAGTGGCCCTGACATCGATAAGACCCAAGGGGAAACTGGTGATGCTGATATAATCAGTCAAATCCAAGGACCATGTGGTGTCAACGGTGCAGGACTAAAACCAAAACAGCCCGTTCGTACCACAAATCATACAAAATTACAAAAAATATTAAATTTGTCCAGGTGAACCTTCACCATGCAAAGGGAGCAACTGCTGTACTGTGTAGAAGATTCACAGAAAGCAACCTGGATGTAGCACTGATCCAGGAGCCGTGGACCTAGGATACAGGTAGGATACAAAGAATAGCATAGCATAGCATAGTTTGACCACCCATGAGTTGCCCGCGATTGATGTAGATCAGCTGAAATTGCATAAAGAACCATCAGAATGGTGCTTGGGATAAGCAGATAATTCTCAGTGTGCATTTTCTGGTGATCTAACACATTGTGATGATCAATAGCAAAGCTGGCCACGGCCATGCAGGTCAATTTGGGAGGGAAAGGAATGTTATTCTGTTATTCCGACACTTTCTGCTACTAGAGACCGAGGAATCCTCTGCATCATCCACAAGTGTCACAGGAAGGAGTTGTTGTTACCAGAAAGGAATTGATCTGGATCCGCCGAGGCAGGTGGTGCGATCACTGTCATTCGAGATCGCGTACGATTTGAGGACGTTTTTAGTTACGTGGCCAACAGATAGTGGAGATCCGACATACAGATATAAGAAAAAACTATGAGAAATCAGTTTACCGCACCGAAAATTATGTGCTATCAACTAACTGCTATAAATGTAGGATACAAGGAATTCCTACAAAGTCGTGTAAATTAATTTATGCCGAAGCTCACGCTAAGATCTGCCATTTTGGTAAGTGAAAACATAAAAAATCCAATTACAGAATTGATTACAAAAGATCTCACAGCAATAATGATGGAGGATCCAACGACCCACGGCAAGACTGAAATTTGCGTGGCATCGGCATATTTTGAGAAGACGTGGGTGCAGTACCTCCATCAGAAGTTGTAAATTTGGTTTCTTACTGCAAGAAACAAATCAAAACATTTGTAATTGGATGTGATGGAAACGCCCACCACGCTGTTTGGGTCAGCACAGATACCAATAACATAGGAGAACTCCTTTTAGACTTTATATCATCAAATGATATAGATATATGCAATAAAGGGGAAAAGCCAACTTTTGTAAATGCAATAAGGCAAGAAGTACTTGACTTAACACTATGCAGTCCAACAATGACTGATAAAATAAAAAATTGACACGTATCGAATGAAGAATTCTTGTCCGATCACAAGCAAATCATATTTTATTACGAAGCTAATTAGCAACTTAAGGAAATTATAAGAGATTCCAGGAAAATAAACTGCAATCAGTATAATTTGAAACTGAACGTTGGAGTCAAGAACTTGAAAGGCTGCTCAAGGACATGTAAAGAACTTAAGAACAACTCCAAATAACTTTCAAACCTGATCCAACAAGCTTATCACGAAAACTGTCCTGCAAAGGAACGCTCTACGAACAAAGATGTACCTTCCCAAGTAACAATTTGAGTTTTATTATACTCTTATGATGGCATTTAAGACCAAAATTGGTCTTGAAGACCACCATAAGAGTACAATAAAACTCACATTGTTGCTTGGGTTGGTGGAACAAAACGTTGTAGAAATTCAGGAAGAAAACTCAGAAATTATTTAACCGGGCAAAACGAACACAACAGTGGGAGGAGTATAAACAAACTCTCACTGCCTATAATTGGGAAATACGAAGATCAAAAAGGATTCACTGGATGCACACATGTGAAAACATTGAAAATACTACAGCAACTGCTAGATTGCAGAAAATTCTCGCTAAAGAACATTCTAATGGGTTAGGTACTTTGAAAAAACAGGATGGCTCTTTTACTAACTCAACTAAGGAAACATGATGAGAACACATTTTCCCTGTTAAATCATTAATTCATGCGGAGACCAAAGTGCACCGGCATTGAGAATTGTAAATCTTGAAACCACCCAAATAACCAATAAGCATTAGCATAAGCAGTAAATCAATCGTTTATTAGCATCCCTGGCGTTTTATACTGCAGGTTGCTGTTTATCAGCTTTCAGACTGCATAACTGTTGTAAAGTGGCATCCACAATTTTATTTAAATTCTTCTTGTCGGTAACAAGCTGCAAATAGCAAATAGGTCAGCACTAAAAGAAGGCTAGCCTTTACTGCTATTTTGCCAAAATAGCATTTAAGTAGTATTTGGAGCAACTTAAATGCTTATTCGTTTGCATTTAAATTGCATTAGAAATGCTTATTGTATTGGTGACCTGGGCAGGACAGACTTTCAAGAAATAGCGAATGAAATGACTGGGTTAAACAGAAACAGGAATGATGCTTGTACATTGGCCAAAAAATTTTCACGAGAAACAAGGTTGAATTGGCGATTGACACTTTGGAACCCTTCAAATCACCGGGTAGGGATGGAATTGTTCCTGTACTTCTACAGAAGGACAAGGCGTTTTTAACACCTATTCTTACAAACCTTTTTCAATCAAGCTTGATACTAGGGCATATACCAGCAGTATGGCGACAAGTACGGGTCACGTTCATTCCGAAGCCTAATAAGAAAGATAAAACTTCACCAAAATCCTTCAGGCCGATAAGTTTATCGTCTGTTGTGCTAAAAACAATGGAAAACAAAATTGATGAGCATATAAAGTCATCATATTTACCCAAAGATCTTTTGAGCAAATATCAATTCACATATCAAGAAGGCAAATCTTCAATAACAGCAGTACAAACTGTTGTAAAAAAAACTAGAAAAGTCTTTTGAAGCGAAAGAAATTTCACTAGCTGCTTTCCTTGACATAGAAGGCGCATTTGATAATTCATCTCATCGGTCAATGATTACGGCTGTGACGGATACGTGGTTTCGATATACCCATTATCGACTGGATTAGCGAAATATTATCAAAAAGGGAGATATCAGCAAACCTTGGAAGTTCATCTATAAGCATTAGAGCAGTTAAAGGGTGCCCCCAAGGAGGCGTAATATCACCTCTATTGTGGTCTTTAATAGTTAATGATCTTCTTCAAAAGTTGCAGCGATAGGCTTTGAAATAATTGGCTTCGCAGATGATATAGTCATAATTGTTCGAGGAAAATTTGGTTCTATTATCGCTGACCGAATACAAATGGCTTGAAATTTGATTTCATCATGGTGTGACAGGCAGGGCCTCAGCATAAATGCCAATAAATCTACTATCATACCATTTACGAGAAGAAAATATTTACATTAAATAACATCAGATTGAAAGGAACACTTTCAAAACTTTCAGACACTGTATTTCTTGACAGAAAACTCAATTGGAATACACATCTAGAGCAAGCTATGGATATGTAAAAGAACTTTTGGTAAGCAATGGGGACTGAAATAATAAAGGTTAAGTGATACTCCGCACCCTCGGGGATGAACTAATGGCATTTAGACCAGAAGCCAGGCTACATTTGGCCGGGGTACCTTACCTAAAGCGGTGAAAGAACATATGATTTGGGATTACTTCGATTTCTTCTGATAATTGCCATTCCTAATTTGATTACGTTTATTTAGTTTATTTGGTTTAGGTCGCGATGGTGTGGTATAATGGTAAATGGTTAAATAACGCGCTCGAGAACCTCGCAGTCTATTTTATACATGCTGCTATAAAATAGATTCCACGGAAGTCCACAGACTCTTATTCAGCAACTCCTATCCCTACCTCCTCGTGGTACCATCCGGGATACGTTCCTTAGTGGAAATCGGACAACCGGTGGAAACTAGGGTCGTATGCGGACAGGGAAGAAATGTTGAGTGTGAACTCTCCACCTGCAATGACGGTTCTCTGTAGAAGGTATGACTACTAAGAACCAAAGCAGAGGGCCCTAGCCCCTAAAAGGAGGAATAGCCGTTATCCATGGCTATTACGTAAAGACTTGAATGGATAAACCCCTAATCCAAAGTGTGACGTAATCCCTGCCGAAGGATGAATGGTGGAGGGGGTTCTATAAATTCTCTGCCGCAACGGAACCTGTGGAGTACCAGGGCGCCCTCCACATTAATTTTCCCTTGCTGCATCAAACCGGTCACTGATGCAGTGATCAGTGGACCATTTCTTGCTGAGCATGCTCTCTCTGCCGAAAAACAAAGAAACGAAGGAGGTGGAGAGGAGAATAGTTCAGTTTTCAAAAGCGGTGACGGGCAAAACATCAGAAATTATCGTGGTTAGCTTCTCGGCATCGTGTAAGCTGTTTGAAATACATAATTGTACGCTCAATAGTTTTTCTTACCCAAACGAAAAGTTATATTTCCACACAATAAACACGTACTTATGCCAGGACGATCTGTTTGTACTAATCTTACGTCCACACTAACTTATCTGCACGTCGACTTGTATCTCGCATATAGAACAGAAGGCTCAAATTGACGTAGTTTATACCAATTTGAAGGCTACATTTGACCGTATAGATCATGGAATATTTGACGCATCGTAACATTTTGTTAAGTTCCTTAATCGGTCGAACACTACGCGCATACAGCTCAATTCTTGTCTTTCCGCCGCATTCATAAACAAATTGAGGGTACCTCAAGGGAGCAATATGGGCCCATTGCTTTTCTCGTTAAACATGAGGCTTTATTTTATAAGTTTCGGTTCGAACTCTCAACCCAGCTAGCTCAATTTCTTATACCTCAGGGTCGGCAAGCGACCTTCGGGGGACTCGCTCAACCCGACTACTTACCAAGAACGAAGCGGACCAATCGAAAACGCCTAAGAAGGTTTAAAGGGAAATCTGGCTCTTTTGTACGAAAGAAAAGAAATGAAATTCATGCATGCAGTTTTATTTCCGTATCATCGGTACAGCGTGGACGTCACACGATGGGGCCCATTGATGCTCGACGAACGGAGGGAGAGGAGAAACATACCTTGGTGACCGTAGCTTTCTTGCGGGATCAAAATTGACGTTGATTTAGGAAACGTACTGGATCGGGACCGTTAGCTCGTCCGGAACAAACTACGTGATGTAAACGTAGGTTATGCCAGGATTGATTCGACGCGTCATACAAAGGTAACCGTGATCAGGCTCGTTGAACTCCGTGTCCACGTGTTCGTTTCAACGCGACTCTGGGTAAAGGGTATTTTCCGCCAAATCCATCAGAAGGGGAACTCCGACGCACTGGAGTTGTCGTCGATCGTCGCTGGTATCTCGGGGTACTCAGCAATAGACTTTTCCGCGGTCTTCCCGCAGGTACATAGCCAAGAAACTCCGCCGCACTCGAATAGCTACCGCTCAAGCCAGAATTACCACTCGCGTAGCCGTTTACTCTTAATCGTTTCGTTGCCGGTTCACTTAACCGAGTTTTACTTTTTTCTGGACGGGGAATACAATTGCCCCTCCGTACTGGATCACGACTGGCATCCAACTCTTACGAGCCGATCTTTGCTTTCGCCGATCATCCCGAACAGACTCGTTTCTCTCCTCCTGTCTCCTCTCTCCCTCTCCCTCTCACTCTCCGTCTCCCTCCGTAATCACCACCGGATACCACTTTTTCGTGCAGTCCAAAGTGGTATAAAATTGGCTGTACGATCGGGAACTATTACGGGGTTATTAATTTAGTGCGGATTTTTTGCCGTCTTTTACGTTGCGGTCTTTCCGTTACAAACGTGTTTTAATGGCGTTACCATTTAATAGGTAAGACTGTCCCTGACTCAGTGAATGATTTACGGAGCCTTTGGAGCCTCCATGCTATGCCCCAACACCTGGTCTGGATGTTCCGGGGTGGGCGCAGAAGGCCTCTTTTGAGCTTCTGAGTCATCAATGTAGACAGGGTCTCCTTACGCTATTAAATGGTAACGCTCACATAATTCCTTTTTTTTCGCAAATTTTTCGTCGCTTAATTAACGGATGAGTTTTTAAGGGTTAGTAAACTTATCCTATGTTAAACAAAAATACAATAAATATTCAAGCAACAAAGTAAAATAAACTAATAACAATAAACAAGAGCCAAACAAAACAAAATTAATTGACAAATTTTTCTTACAGACTACACTTATCGACTAAACTTAAACACTAAATCGCAAAACTTTGACGCCATGGATTGGTACCGTTCATTTAACGAAATGACCGGTAACAATTTGTAATAGACCAACCTCAAGTTTTTTTAGTCTGAAACCTTGAAATGCGGTCAAACATATTTTATTAAAATTTTTTGAAACGATGGTTCTACAATTGATGAAGGGACGGTAGGGGAATCGTTTCAAAAAATTTTAATTACTTGTAATGTATTGCGGATTATCGGCTTTCCAGTCAGTTTTTTATTGAAACCGGCTTTTTTATACTGCCTGACGTTTCGGCCTTTTTCAAAGGTAATATGGTTACGTTTTCTTGTCTAATCGTTGATTGACAACGGAAGGAAGTTCAAATTTTAACAGCTCCAATTGCATTGGTTTGGTGACAAAATACCGTGGACCCCCGTTCGTTTGACCGTTTTTAATCTGAACACTTTTTAATTTGAACCCCGTTGGTTTGCACGATGTGCAAATTAAAAATGGTTCAAATGTCATTCTCAATATGGCATCATTTGCCTTCACAGACAATGCACATAAATACGATTTGTTTGTACTGATCTAGCGTGTTTAATCCTAGTTTAATCAGTTTCACATTTCATTTCCCAACGATTACGATAGAAATCCGATCGGAGAATAACATATTCGCTGCTTGCAACAACCAACTAAACGAGACTAAATCAAACCACCAAAACAATAACAAAGAGCAGGGCGGCCAGTTCATACAAGTTTCAGCATATGTAAGGTTGCTAGTTGTTCAAATTAAAAACGAACCCCGTTAGTTTGCATGAGGAATCGTTCAAACGAACGGGGGTCCACTGTAATGTACACACCTTGTTCGGAAGGAGAACCACCACCTTAGTACTACAACCCTGGCCAGCAGCAAGCAGCAGATTTAATTATATCACAATACCTTTTATCCGAAATCGAACGTGCGAACAAAGCGACCGATCATCATCTCTACGAGGCAGCGAGAGAGCTCTTATCATCATCATCGTCATCGTTGTCATCATCAACCACCAGCAGCCTGTGGGAGTGATAAGAACAACTGATACGAGAGATCACATCCCCGAGGATCGGATCGGAAATCATCGCAGGAGAGCTAATTCGACCACTTTCGGAGCCTTTAACACTGCCGGACCAGAGCAGATAAAATCAGTACCATTTCAACCCGATGGAAAAACAGATCGGCATTTAAAACGTAATTTACATCCCGATAACGAATCGGACCGTTCAATAATTAAAAGTGCACAATTATTAAACCTAAATTAAGTGTACCTAAAATTAAGAATAAAAATTAATATAAGCATGCAGTAGTTTCTATAAAATAAAGTGTTCTAAATAAAGCATGCAATTGTGGAACTTAATCTAAGTGAATAAAAGTGTCTTAGCGTCAAGGTGCATTTGAATGCCGAAAGGATTTCGGCTGGTTTAAAGTGACTTCCTATAGCAATTGGCATATTGCTGGATTTATCTGCATGTTGGTTGCATGCTGTTCTCCGCCCCTATAAGCAATTGGAATATTGCTAAAATTTGGATTTCCTGCATGCTGGATGCATGCTATTCCCTACTCCAATTTCCGAAGCCATTCCCATCGATGTTGGGCTGGAGGCCCTGAAAGGAGCTATCGAAGGCAACTAGGAAAGGGCCTAGTTCCAACATTTTGGTCCTTCGAACCGGATGGTGGAACCATCCTGGACCTTCGGAAATTCTCGTTGGCATTGGGCTGACATTGGATTGACGCTACACGACACCATTGGATTTCTACACCTCTATTGTTATCCGCCATCGCACTTTGGAACAATTGGTGGCTGGACAAAGCCATCTTGGACTTAGCGTGGCTTGGGTTTCGGACGCCATCGCTTTTCATCACCCACGCTTGGATCGCCATCGCGCATCATCATCCACGTTTCGGACATTAGTTGGATTCCCGGAACTTTGCATGCTGTTTCAATAGTACTGCATGATACTATCTCTATTCGGAATCTCTGCGAATTGGAATTCGTGGACCGATTAATTCACCTGGCTTCCTGGACCGCTGGACTGGCGCAACGAACGTTTTCTCAGGTAAAATTAAAAAAGTTCAGTGTATGTCCAGTCGAAGCAAACCTGCTATATACTAACGCTATACTGTACAATCCCATCTCGAAATTGTGAGCTGAATTATGCGGCAACGGATGCCGTTTATGCTGGTTTAATTACATCGCGAGCTTTGGACATCGTGATTTGGAATCATTCTCAACGCTACGCTGCACAGGGTGCAGTTTGACGCTTTACTGGTGAAGGAAAAT